>NW_027142355.1:34658103-34938862 GCF_026170545.1 Melanerpes formicivorus
AATGGGCTGCCCAGGGAGGTGGTGGAGTCGCCGTCATTGAAGGTGTTCAGAAGGAGACTTGATGGGGTGCTTGGTGCCATGGGTTAGCTGTTTGGGTGGGTTGGATTGGTTGATGGGTTGGACACGATTGATCTTGAAGGTCTCTTCCAACCTGGTTTGGTTTATTCTAATAAAGGTTTATTCTAATCTGGTCATGGAACAGAAACACATTTGTATTAATGAAAGCCTTGAGTAGATTGGAATGAAAAGATCAGCAATCCAGAAAGCCTATTAATGGCAAAATATGTCTAGGGAAAGGAAAAAAAAAAAAAAAATACAAACCAACAGAGAAAAACTGAAATTTGGGGAAAGAACGTGTGGATAAACAAGGCAGTAAGAAAACTGAAGCTTTCTTTCAGTATACATTTTTTCAGAAGCAACAGTAGTCTGAAGACTCCTATATCCAGTTGGACCCTGATTTCCAGCTGGTCTGCCAAAAATTAAAGGCAACAAGTAAAACTCTAATCTTTCTAATATGTATGCACACCCCCAACACTTTGCATAACTCAAGGAGACAAAGGTCAGAGTGAAAGAAATAAACCTAAATGTCTTAATGGAACTACAGCTTTTGTTTGGGAGGGGAAAAAAGTTCTGCTCTAAATTGTCTTGATTTTTTTTACCAAATTAAAGATGAATCTGTCTCTTCTTTTTTTCCTTTTTTTTTCCCCCAGTAGGAAGAAGGAGTGAAAAGAGGAATGAAATGCAATACTCTTCAATGTTCACCTTGGGGAAAAAGAAAAAGTCTCAAGATTAAAGAAAAGAGGGGTTTGCTAGTTCAGGAGGTTGGGTTTTTTCTTTTCTCTGGGATACATTGTACTTTTGCCATTCCTCTATTAACTGTCTACATGTGTCTTTACAGGCAGGAGGAAAAAAATTTGCAGTGAAGCAACTCCTGAAGCCATGACCCTTTTCCCAGAAGCCATTTTCCTTTAACTGCTATAGGGTAGGTTTGAATATCAATTCCTTCTTTGCCTTTCTGTCCTTAAAAATGTATTCTCAGTAACACGCTAGACATGTAGGTCACATCTCCAAAGGGCCCTCACCAGGACCTCTGCATTCATATCTGAATAGAAAGCAGACTACTCACATTTAGCTCCTTGATTGCAAACAGCAGTGTTCCTGTGACCACAATGCAGAGTTAGATATCAAAATGCTTTTTCTTTTGCCATTCAGCTAAAGAGAAACGAGAACATTGAAGGGTTGGGTTGGTTTTTTCCCCTCTAGAAACACATCATACAGTTTACAGCTTGTAATAATAATAATAATAATGTTCTCTTCAACATATTCATCGACTCTTCAACATATTCATCGATGATCTGGATGAAGGGGTAGAGTCAGTCATCAGCAAGTTTGCAGATGACACAAAGTTAGGGGCAGATGTTAGTCAGTTAGAGGGTAGAAAGGCTCTGCAGAGGGACCTCGACCGACTGGACAGATGGGCAGAGTCCAATGGGATGGCATTCAACAAGTCCAAGTGCCGAGTGCTGCACTTTGGCTACGGCAATCCCATGCAGATCTATAGGCTGGGGTCAGAGTGGCTGGAGAGCTCCCAAACAGAGAGGGACCTGGGGGTGCTGATCGACAGCCACCTGAATATGAGCCAGCAGTGTGCCCAGGTGGCCAGGAGGGCCAATAGCATCCTGGCCTGCATTAGGAATAGTGTGGCCAGCAGGAGCAGGGAGGTCATAGTGCCCCTGTACTCTGCATTGGTTAGGCCGCACCTTGAGTCCTGTGTCCAGTTCTGGGCCCCTCAGTTTAAGAAGGACATCGAAACACTTGAGCGTGTCCAGAGAAGGGCAACAAGGCTGGGGAGAGGCCTTGAGCACAAGCCCTATGAGGAGAGGCTGAGGGAGCTGGGATTGTTTAGCCTGGAGAAGAGGAGGCTCAGGGGTGACCTCATTGCCCTCTACAACTACCTGAAAGGTGGTTGTAGCCAGGAAGGGGCAGGTCTCTTCTCCCAGGCAACCAGCACCAGAACAAGAGGACACAGTCTCAAGCTGCGCCAGGGGAGCTTTAGACTCGAGGTGAGGAGGAAGTCATTGGAATGTGCTGCCCAGGGAGGTGGTTGAGTCATCGACCCTGGAGGCGTTCAAGGGGAGATGGGACGTGGCACTTGGTGCCATGGTCTAGTCATGGGGTCTGCGTTGATAGGTTGGACTCGATGATCCTCGAGGTCCTTTCCAACCTAAGTGATACTGTGATACTGTGATACATATTTTAATGTATTTCAGGTTATTTTCCATATTAGACGTGATGCTAGAAAAGCTGCCTCCAAAACCTGACATTTTCCAGCGAATGACAGATTACAGAATCAATTAGGGAAGAAAGAGTGGAGCTTTGTGAAGTTTTGGGGAAGCTGCAGAATATTTTCTTCAGCAACTGCCTTATGACTGTAAATCTAATTTCAAATATTTTTCCTAACTGAAAAAATGCTAACCTCTTCTAGCGGTAAAAGTGTTTATTTTGAGGTAATTCTACCTTTTACATCTCTATGGATTAAAAGGGAGTATAGATATGTATCTGCACATCAAACTAAAGCATCTTCTCCAAATATCATGGCATGTTTCATATTCAATTGAGGGCCCACTGTTTGAATGGCTTTTTACTTTTGACCAGATGAATCTTTGGATATTTAGAAATCATACTGGCCTGTTTGTCCATTTGCATCAGGAAACTGCCACATTTACTTGGGTTTGATTTATTCCTCCCAGGAGGACTGAAAAAATCATTTGGTTTTTAGCTGCTGAATTCCATAACATTTCAGTTAGCTTTGCACTTGCATTAAAATGTAACATAACTTTCATCAAAACAGGTGGCCTACTGGCTTCAGCAGACCACAACAAACATTACCTGTCCATTTCTAGTAATCCTGCCACCCTCAGTGACCCAGTCTGCTCATAAGTGAGCCAGCCCTGCACTTTTCATAGACTTGTAGAATCATTCAGGTTGGAAAAGACCCTCTGGATCATCAAGTCCAACCACTGACCCTACACTACAAATTCACCCCAAAACCATATCCTCAAGCCCCACTTCCAAATGACCTTTAAACACATGCAGGGATGGTGACTCAACCACCTCCTTGGGCAGCCCAACCACTCTTTCTGTGGAAAAATTCTTCCTAATGTCCAGTCTAAACCTATCCTGTTGCCATTTGCTCTTGTTCTATCACTAATTATCTGTGAGATGAGACCAGCACCACCAACCTCTCCACAATGTCCTTTCCAGTACAGAGCAATTAGATCTCCCCCCAGACTCCTCTTTTTCAAACTAAATAGCCCCAGTTCCTTCATTCACTCTTCATCAGATTTGTTCTCCAGGCCCTTCACCAGCTTCATTGTCCTCTTCTGCACTCACTCCAGCACCTGGATATGTCTCTTGTACTGAGGTGCCCAAAACTGGACACAATACTCAAGGTGTGGCCTCACCAGTGCCAAGTACAGGGGGACAATCACCTCCCTACTCCTGCTGGAGGCAGTATTTCTAATACAAGCCAGGATGCCACTGGCTTTCTTGGCCACCTGGGCACACTGTTGGCTCATATTCAGCTGCTGCTTCCCCATTTGCTTTCTATTAACAGTGCTTTTCTCTCCAATCCTGTCCACGAATATACTCACAAATTTACTGGATGGTCTCATCTTTATCCCTTGGGTCTCTATTGAATTGCGTTCCCTGCATTGGTTTCCCAGAGACCATGCTGAGAAGATCTGCCTGTATTTCTGTTGACTGTCAGGGCATCCTGGTTGCTAAACAGTGACACAGGGCAGACAGTCACACTATTCCTCAGATCTGGTTATACTATCATCTTTCCTTCCCCTTCCCACTACAGTTTTTTGCATCTTTTTGTTATTGTTCTTTCTGATAGTGCCTTTCATCAGCTTCAGTGTCCCTGTATCCATTAAGTTGTTCAGTATTAATGCCAGGTTCATAGAAGACACTTTGTCATCACCTTCAGCCTTGCCACATTCTTCCCTGATCCTCCTTTAGCTCTTCAAATTGAGTGTAAAATGCCATATCACCACTTTTTACCCCTAGAGGCAAGTGTTGACTGGAGTGTGGATAATAGGAGGCTGATATTTAGCTGCTACCTAGCTACAGCTCTGTGGAAGTACTGCTTCTGCTGTTCAATACCTACCTCTGCTCAGTTCACTGATTTTCTTCTTGATTTTCTCGTTTCAGAAGTGTTGAGGAGTATTTACCTGCTGGTGAAAGAAAGAAACCAATCCGCAAGGCAAAAGTATCAAACTTTATTGTTAGAGTTGGAAGATCTGCTGCTACCAGCAAACACAGGCCTACAGAACTCAATGATGCTATATCAAATTACTATGGTAAACAATGGAACTAACAGTATGTGCAATAGCTATGAAGCATGTTTGCTTCTGGGGAAAAATAAAATCTATTTGCAACAAAATAAACCACCAATACTGTACCACTTTGGATTTATTGCTTCTAATTGACTTGAGTTTGGTGGCCTTTGGTCTCAACTTCACTTGGTCACATAACAGACAAATACCACAAATTGCAACAAAACCAGTAAGGCCAATGTCAAAGGATGACCACAAATTAATTAAGGATAAAACTAAATTTCCCTCATGCCTAACTAGCAGCTACCGCTGCAGGTCAGAGTGAAGGGGAATTTAGAGAGCAATAGAGAAAAATTCAAGTTGTGATCTCCTTCCCCCCAAGCCAGAAAAAAACCCTAGTAAAGGCTATCCTTATTTAGCCTTGCATTGTTAAGTGACTCATTCAATGCCTCCTAATAGTTGACAATCTACCACATGATACGGACACAAGTCAAAAATCAGCTCCATATGTCTTCATGCTTGAAGCACACTTTTAATGAATTGTATGAGTCAAATGTTTGCTAACAGGCAAAGATGAAATATTAACTTGTTAAACAACAGACTGAACTTCTCAGACATTATTCACACAGAATCACAGAATGTTAGGGGTTGGAAGGGACCTCAAAAGATCATCTAGTCCAACCCTCTGCCAGAGCAGGATCACCTATACCAGATCACACAGGAATGCATACAGGGAGGTTTTGAGTATCTCCAGAGAGGGAGACTCCACAACCCCCCTAGACAGCCTGTTCCAGTGCTCTGTCACCCTCACAGTGAAAACAAATTTTCCTCATGATTCCATGGAACTTACTCTGCTTCAACTTCCACCCATTGCCCCTTGTCTTGTCATTTGGCATCACTGAGCAGAGCCTGACTCCATCCTCTTGGCACTCACACTTTACATATTTATAACCATTAATGAGGTCACCCTCAGTCTCCTACTCTCCAAGCTAAAGAGCCCCATCTCTCTCTGTCTCCCATCATAGGAATATGTTCCACTCCCTTCAACAGTTTTGTGGCTCTGTGCAGGACTTTTTCAAACACTTCCCTGAGGTCCTTCTTGAATGGAGGGGCCTGGAACTTGACACAGTATTACAGATGCAGCCTCACCACGGCAGAGTAGAGGGGAAGGAGAACCTCCCTTGACCTACTAACCAAATATCTTCTAACACACCTCACAACAGCATTGGCCTTTTTGGCCACAAGAGCACATTGCTGGCTCATGGTCAACTTTCCATCCAGTAGGACCCCCAGGTCCTTTCCCCCTTCACTGCTCTCCAACACATTTTCTCAGGCATTATTTACACATTGCCTAAAAAACAATCAAAGAGAACATTTTCAAAGATCCTGACTCCAGCTCCCACTGGCTTTTCCATCTCTTTGTTGTTCTGTTTTTCTGCTCCTTTGAAAATTCATCCAATAAATGTCAGACTGCTTAGCCAACAAAGTGACTCCAAAACACAGACCTCTCCCACTGGAGGACATACAATGCAAACTGCAAAGAAAAGATCAAATCAACCTATTAACTAGCACTGTAGACTTTAATAATACTCAAGCTAGTTAATACTATTTGTCACATCTCTGGTATTATAAATAGTCATTACTTCAAATCAAGAATTCCTTTAAAATCCCACCTGCAGTTAGCTTGGTTAGCTCTGGGTATGAATGAGAATCCAAAGTAAAAGGAAAATTGCAGCTGTGAATATTTAATTGCAGCTGCCATTTCATAAAACATGGTGGTTCTGCAGAGCTTTCTTGGTGGTGTCAGTCCTTCACTTTGGTATATTGGGCCTGGATTCTCCACAGCTGCAGAAGGTCTTATCCGAATCTACCCCTTCAGATTTCAGCCTTCAGTTCAAAAATAGTATTCAAGTATCAGGCTTCAGTTCAAAAATGGTATTCAAGTGTGACTGTGTAATTCTACAGCTGCAGGACTTACACACACTCCTAGTCACATGTAGGCTTTCCTATTCTGCAAACTGACGTCTTTATAAACATTATCTTTGACAGTCTTTCCCTTCTAAAGACATACCCTGCCACTGACAAAAGGGAAAGACAACCACCCCATTTTTATTCAGCTAGTGATAGGACTAGGGGGAATGGAATGAAGCTAGAGGTGGGGAGATTCAGGCTAGATGTGAGGAGGAGGTTCTTCACCCTGAGAGTGGTGAGACCCTGGAAGGGGTTGTCCAGGGAGGTGGTCGAGGCCCCGTCCCTGGGGGTGTTTAAGAGCAGGCTGGATGAGGCTCTGGCCAGCCTGATCTAGTGTGGGGTGTCCCTGCCCATGGCAGGGGGGTTGGAACTAGATGATCCTTGTGGTCCCTTCCAACCCTGAATGAAACTATGAAACTATGAAACATTATTTCAGGCTTACCTGTGCTACTTACTCTCACATTTACTGCCTTGTACTTTTACATGCACTCACATGATAGACCTGACAGTGGGAGACAGAGGAAGGTATCACTGCTACAATAGGGAGAAGAAAAATTAAATCACTATACTTCAATATCTATACACATACTTTTAAAACCAGAACTGCTCTTGCTAAGGTTTGGGTCTGTAGTATGATGATTAATGGCCCCATTTAAATAAGAAAGATGGTGTGAAAAGGTACTTCCCTGTGAAAGCTTTATAGTATTTGGTTATAAACCAAATACATTCTTGGCAGCTAAGTTTCACTGTTAACATATTGTGTCTGTAGCTTAATGAAATCAGCATTTGCTAATGAGTCTTGCTGTAAGGGTTCCTTCAGGGGTCACATGTTCCATTGCAAAGTTTAGGACAAGTTTTCACTGATAGAAATCGTCAGCTCTTAAGGACCATTGATAGGTGGTGACACACAATTGTAACTTAATCCTTAATGCCACATACAGTTTTCCATCTGATTATACGATGGTTCAGTAATGTTTGCATTAATATCAACTGCAGTACCTGCATACCTAAGAACAACTGAAAACTCCAACAACACATCCATGAGATAATGCTGAGAAAAGCAGTCTTGGGTTTTACTCTTTTTTTCTTCCTACAGAATTATTTTCATCCAACACTGGGGAGGGGGGTGGAGGAATCAACACTATTCAGAGTTTAATGTTATGGGAAACATAAATCAGAAGGGATGGAAACATGAACCTTTCTCTGTCCTGTCTCAGAGTTGAGGAAAAATTGGCTCAGTCTTCTCACTTGCTGAGTGACAGACCAGTCTGCATGGTGAGCTTGAAATGCTGAACATTTTCCCCCCACCCTGGCATCCTCTGCCTTTCACCAGAGTAGCTAACGCTCAGAACTGCTTCCTTTCCTATTTCTCCCTTTCTTTCCAGGCTTCACATTTTTCTTTGTCATCACAGGGAAAAGCAATTAGACCCACTTTTGTAGCAAGGTCCAGTAGTTCCTTACAGCTGGGCTTATGTTTTTTGTAACACTGGTTTACTTTTTCATTCTCAGCTCTTCTCTTAGTGCAAGCCAATTTTTTTTCCATACCATTTTTTTCCACTTTTCCCCTTCTCTCAACACCATATACTTTACCGTGTTGGACACCCAATAAAAAATGAGTTGGATGTCTTAAAGCTACTGAACAGCCAGTCACTTCCACCTTAGAGATATAAACCCCTCAGAAAGGGTTGCAGCTGAATGGGGCAGTCAGACCACATGCCACACAGCACCTCAAGACCAGTTAGGCTTGGAATCTTACAACATCATAGAGTTAATCAGAAACAGAAATCATTATGCTGTATGGTAGAGCTTTCCTTGGTCACTTTGTCTCTGTTCATGTCATTCTTTCTATTCAGTCTCACAGTCAGGGAGATCAAAGAGGAGTCAGAAGAAGGAAAATTCCTCTCCATGCCAGTGTTACACTTGGCTATGGATGGCTTCAAGTTGCAATTTCCTTTCCTTCTGACAATCTCTACCCTGTCTACTTGCAGTTGGAACAACTAATCCCTGGCAGCAGATGTGAACTAAGAGGTGATAAGAGTTTCTGGTGTATAAATTAGGGACACCAGCATGCATTTTCAGAAACATTTACTGAACAAGAACTCTTGCCATCACTTGTGATTTAAACTCTATCATTCAACTAGCACTGGCTCCTGATAGGACCAAACACATTGATATGCATCAGGCTGTAGTGCCAATGAAGCATGACAAGACCAGATGAGGACCAGTGCATGAGAAAAAGCAGTGCTTGGCCTCCTGCTGCTCTTGCATGCTGGATGTGACTGGAGCAAGAAGAACTGCTTCCAAGAGCTGTGGAGATCTTGGCAAGTGACACACTTGTCCCTGCAATGCAGTCCAGAAGAATCCTGCAATTGCACAAGTCCTATGGTGCCAGTATTGAAGTGTAGTGAAGATGTTTGCTGCTTTTCTCAGTAGTTTGAGAAGGTGAAGAGACTGGTTATGCTTGGTTCAGAGTAGGTGGTTTTAGTTCTCTCACACAAAGGTAGGTTACTGCAGATACACAGGGGGAAAGCAAATTTTAACTTGCATGACTGCTTCTCCCTTTTGGAAGGATACTCTGCCCACTCTTTTCAAATAACCTGTCCTGGGAATGCAAAAGATTCCATGTTGAAATTAAGCCTTAAGTTACATTACAGTAAATTGGTATTTAATTATTTCCTTTGGCATGAGTTAGAAGTAAACATATGAGCATAATAATTATGTATATATACACAATTACTCATTCCAATTTGTTTGATTACAAGTATGTCATTTTTCATTCTTGTCAAATACAACACAGAGCAGGATCAGTGCATTCTCAACATTTGGTGGTAAGCTGATTTTTTTTTCCCAAGGAGTTTTGACAGAGACACGTGAAAGACAGACACACATTCCATGTGACAGTAAACAAATTTAGAGACAGCAGTCTCTATAAATAATCTATGCTCGTCGTCTTACATAAGAAAGTGGAAGGTTAGCCACTTATTCCAATCTATTAAATGGTTTGCAGCAGTTTGGTAAGAAAACCTGCAGGCTTCCTCACTACATTACGCTGTCACGTGGCTGCAGCCAGGGAATTACAGAAGAATAAAGCCCATAAGCATGTGAATATAAATGGAAGTCCAAGTCAGTGATTTGGATATACGGGGGGGGGGGGGGGGGGGGGGGGGGGAGAAAAAGACACAATAAAATCAAAGAAAACAACATTAAGAGAACATTAATATTTTTCAAAGGGAGGGAAAAGGTTGATTTGGTTATGTTCCATAGAGATCAGGCAACATTTCTTTCAAAGTAGTGGTATCAGGAGTCATTTTCATATTTGGGACAGATATTTTTTTTGTGCTTGCAGAAATCCTCCCTCATATGGTCAATTGTAATCCTTTGGAAAAGGAAAACACTCTGTATACACACAATGTAACCTTCTTGGTTAGATGCAAATTTTCCGAGCAATACCACCTCCACTCAGCATCCTCCATCACAGCAGCTCTAATATACTATGGGACAGATGATCTTGTCCACGATCCTTGAATTCACAGTAAGGAGTATCTCACCTTCATTGCCTCTGCATCCATGCTGTGCTCTGAAGTCCTGGAAGAGAAATTTACCTGATTCAAATACAGAGAGGATGTGGATCAGTCCCATGTAGAGCATTTTGGGAAGCACAGGTGGAAGAAAGCAGGACCCAAAATTGTCCTTCCAAGCTTCAGGTATGTCCTCTCAAGCTTTGGGCCTGACTACTGAAAAGGCACAGAGAATGAGGAAAAAAATCTGGTGCAAGGGACTGAAGATTAAGGATCAATGAAGACAGGTTATGGGGCAGACAGGATGACTAGAAGTTGAATTTGGGGAGAAAGACTGCTAGAAGAGATAGGAAGAAAGAATGAATAGGGAAGGAGAGAATGCAAACCAAGAAGGCCAAGGGACAGCTGAGGTAAATATCCAGATATTTGGTGAAGGGAATAGCTACTGTGTGTCAATGTCTTAGTACCCACAAGACAAGAGTGAAATGGAGATCAGTTGTATCCATCTACAGCACAACCCCTTTACAACCCAAGATGGGACAAATGTTCTCAGGTGTCACTCAGCAGAGAGGGACCTGGGGGTGCTGGTTGATGGTAGGATGAACATGAGCCTGCAGTGTGCCCAGGCGGCCAGGAGGGCCAATGGCATCCTGGCCTGCATTAAGAACAGTGTGGCCAGCAGGAGCAGGGAGGTCATTCTGCCCCTGTATACTGCACTGGTTAGGCCACACCTCGAGTACTGTGTCCAGTTCTGGGCCCCTCAGTTTAGGAAGGAGGTTGACTTGCTGGAGTGTGTCCAGAGAAGGGCAACAAAGTTGGTGAGGGGCTTGGAACACAAGCCCTATGAGGAGAGACTGAGGGAGCTGGGGCTGCTTAGCCTGGAGAAGAGGAGACTCAGGGGTGACCTTATTGCTCTCTACAACTACCTGAAGGGGGGTTGTAAACAGGCAGAGGTTGGTCTCTTCTCCCAGGCAGCCAGCACCAGAACAAGAGGACACAGTCTCAGGCTGCACCAGGGGAGGTTCAGGCTGGAGGTCAGGAGGAAGTTTTACACAGAGAGAGTGATTGCCCATTGGAATGGGCTGCCCGGGGAGGTGGTGGAGTCGCCGTCACTGGAGGTGTTCAGGAGGAGACTTGATGGGGTGCTTGGTTGCATGGGTTAGTTGATTAGGTGGTGTTGGATGATAGGTTGGACGCGATGATCTTGAAGGTCTCTTCCAACCTGGTTTATTCTATTCTATTCTATCACTTTTGTGTCAGCAAATATCTTTACCCTTCCCCACAAACGCATGACAACTTACCACTGCTATCAATTTCTTACCTTAAAAGTCTGAAAACAGACAGTTCCAAGCAGAACTACATAAAACTACAGGGTTTTTTTCTCTTGCTGTATGTGAGGGGAACATATCTTGAGAACAACAGAGCTGGGATCTAAACTAAAGATGTTTGTATTTGGATTCAGCAAAGGTAGCATTTCTATAGGAAGGCTATTTAAATACTATTCATATCCTTTGCACTGCAAATTGGCTATCCAAATGAGTATGTAAATTCACTGTAAAATGGGCACCTCAGGAGTATACTGGCACAATGAATTAATTAATGCTCGTGAACAGACAGATATTCAAGAGCAATAGAGAGAATCCAGGGAGAAAATTATTACGTATTCAGAATGGAGTTGAACAATGTGTAATAAATAAGGCATGGGAACATACAGTGAGCAACAAGAGAAAACAAAGCTCAATAGTTGCTTATTCAGCTGAATACAGGACACTAAACCAACAAGGAGCCATGTAAAAAAAATACCATTCAGCTCTGTCATTAAAGGCTACAATACTTATATGCACGAGGAGTGCAAAGGAAGATTCCATAGCATATGTAGAATTTTCAACTGCAATAGAGATTTTTTCATACTATTTGAGAATATGGCAAGAATGTAGCAGAATTTGCAAAGTATTTGTCAGAATGGAAGGCTCATATTTATGTCATTTTGCCTATGAGTCCTGCTATAACAAAGCAAAACTTGAGACCTTGCCAACTGCTCTGTGCTGTAAAATATTCTTACGCCAACGGGGAAAACACAGCTTGGCAACACCTGTCACTAGCCAGATGTTAAATGAACTGCTGTTAACTTATGTCCATACTACACTCATAAAAACCTTGAACCTTTGGTACCTCTGACACCTTCTGCAATGATGATTGCAATATGGTGGCAGATAGGAAGTCACAATTTAAATGAAGCATCACTTCAAAGCTGTGAGCAGTCCTGAAAAAAACCAAAATGTGCACAGGCTAATGCTAGCATCTTCTTCCTTATTTCACTACATGCTCTAGAATAACTCAATTTCCTAAACAGAGGACAATTTTTTTTTCCAGGTAGCTATTACAGAACAGCTCATTTTCAACTGTACATACTTAGTAAAAATACAGGCTCAGTACTTGAACCCTGTTTTGTGACACCAGTGTGAACCAAAAGTAAATTCACTAGAGTTAGTGGAGCTATACCAGCATGATGGTCTAATACAGTGTTAAACTCAGCCAAAGTTGATGAGAGATTTGAGTGGGCACTGTGGCATTGCCTTCACATTGTCTCCAGTGCATGATGGTGATACCTTTAGTTCCTTAAAATTCTTGGAACCGGAGTAATGACTTTACCTGAAATTTATCTTCAATTTTTTTCTGATCATGAACTAGGGAATACACAGTATCACAGTATCACAGTATCACAGTATCGCTTAGGTTGGAAAGGACCTCGAGGATCATCGAGTCCAACCTATCAACACAGACCCCATGACTAGACCATGGCACCAAGTGCCACGTCCAATCTCCCCTTGAACGCCTCCAGGGTCGATGACTCAACCACCTCCCTGGGCAACCCATTCCAATGACAAATGACTCGCTCGGTGAAGAACTTCCTCCTCACCTCGAGTCTAAACCTCCCCTGGCACAGCTTGAGACTGTGTCCCCTTGTTCTGGTGCTGGTTGCCTGGGAGAAGAGGCCAACCCCTTCCTGGCTACAACCACCTTTCACGTAGTTGTAGAGGGCAATGAGGTCACCCCTGAGCCTCCTCTTCTCCAGGCTAAACAATCCCAGCTCATTTTTGCTTGATGAACTTATAAACATTGAGTGTATAAGCTTGCCTTCATGTTCAAAAAATAGCTGCCTCAAATACCAGCCCATCTTCTATAAAATTTAACACATCTCTTTATTATGCTACAACTGATCCTGCTGACAAATCAGTGACACTTTTCGTATCAGGAGATATGCGGCTAAGCTGGAAATACGTAGTATTGCTATAGGACATGAGAGGCACTCTACAGGCTATCCTATATGGACACTGTAAGGAGTAGAAAAGAGGCTGATGCACCTTTACAGTTAGGGTACAATTTCTTTTGAGAAGATCAGATTCTTTTATAGCAGCTCAGAGGGAAATTAGGTTGCATTGAAATGTTTCACAAAATCTGTAGCTGGCAAAATACAACATCTCATCCCTCTATCTTTCTATGGGCAATAAGATCATTTGTAAATATGCAAACTGTAGGACTCAGTTGTGCCTGTTTGTTTACCCATTGTTATAGTCTCATATTTCTAAATTTCAGAAATATTTTATATTTATAGGTAAGTGCATTCTTCGATAGATTTATACATCTCAGAGTGCAGAGCTTATTTTCTCCTGAAGTTTCATTGTCTAAATGAGCACTCTTCGTCCACTTCTATCAAGCACATGCTCCAACAGCTCATAGACTATACCTGCAAACAGAAAATGAGATTCTTCTGTCCTAACTTAATCTGAGTTCCCCTGACAAACAATAGGCAAAACCACCAGGGATTAGTGATGGGCAAATATTCACCTATTTCTAAACTCTAGATGCCTAAGAATTGGAAAGAAATCCTATCCTGAATGACAGGAAGGGAACAGCGTTGTGTGCTCTGAACACCCATTTCTCTTTAGCATTCACATAAAGATCAGACCCACCTGCTATTTTAATATTTTGTTCTTCAGAGTGCTTAAAGGAGGATCAGATCTTTTGTGAACATTATTTCCTGGGTCAGAGTAAGGACACAAGCAAGGGAATGCAAGAGAGCACAAGGTGAGACTGCAGGAGAGCTCAGGGTGTTACACTTCATTCTGTTCAACAATCTTTCTCAGATTAACACAGCAAATGCAGAAAGCAACTTAATGTGACCCTTAATGTGACCCTTACTGGTTTGTCTCAGGTAATGCCAGCTGTTTCAGCAGAGCTTGTAAGAATAGAATAGAATAGAATAAACCAAACCAGGTTGGAAGAGACCTTCAAGATCATTGCGTCCAACCTATCAACCAATCCAACCCACCCAAACAGCTAACCCATGGCACCAAGCACCCCATCAAGTCTCCTCCTGAACACCTCCAATGATGGCGACTCCACCACCTCCCTGGGCAGCCCATTCCAATGGGCAATCACTCTTTCTGTATAGAACTTCTTCCTAATATCCAACTCAAGCAGCCTAGATCCATCTTCAACCAAACTCCTTTTCTGGAATGCCATGGACCCGAGGCACACACTCATCAGCACACTTAGCATACTGTGGTGGGTTGGATTACACCCTCCAACAATTTGGAAATTTACTCCAGGGAGCAAATTTACCACACTCAGAATTCTGGAAGCAAAAGTGAAACTATATTTACAAAAGTGGACGAAATATAAAAGTATAAAATGCAATAAACATATATAAAATATATTTAGATGAATTTACAGTTTAACAACAACATAATACCCTCCCTTGTACAAAATTCAGCTTTCTCACCCTCCTCGGGACACAAAAGGGCCCAGAGGGCTGTGTATTACAGCCAGTCCCAGTTATCTCTTTACCCACAATACCTGATAGCCTAAATGGAAGATTAGTCAGGCCACATGCAAGGTCAGATGCAGAGACAGAGGAGCCAGCAGCAAGCAGAAACAGCTCAGGAAGACGAAGAAACCAGCTTGTGCTCAAAAGATAAGATATTCAGCAGGCCAATGGAATGAGATAAACTCTTGCATTATTCCGTGTCCATCTTTCTAAATGCTGCCCATCCCTAGCATTCAAATCCTCTGGAAAATTAAGACATCAGTCTTAAAACTGTAACACAAACACACACATGTCCCCAGTTCATGTTCTCTGAAGTGCACAAAGAATCAAAATATAATGCTTTCTATGGGAGGAAAAATAAACTAAAAAGAGGAGCTGTGTCTTCCTTCAGCTCTTTTACATTTCAGCTGAAATCTAAGCCTAAAAGCAGATGCTGAAGAGGCATTCTGGTATTTCTGTTTGGACATAAGGAGATCAATCAAGAACAGTGTGGCCAGCAGGAGCAGGGAGGTCATTCTGCCCCTGTACACTGCACTGGTTAGGCCACACCTCGAGTACTGTGTCCAGTTCTGGGCCCCTCAGTTTAGGAAGGAGGTTGACTTGCTGGAGCGTGTCCAGAGAAGAGCAACAAAGTTGGTAAGGGGCTTGGAACACAAGCCCTATGAGGAGAGGCTGAGGGAGCTGGGGCTGCTTAGCCTGGAGAGGAGGAGACTCAGGGGTGACCTTATTGCTGTCTACAACTACCTGAAGGGGGGTTGTAGACAGGCAGAGGTTGGTCTCTTCTCCCAGGCAGCCAGCACCAGAACAAGAGGACACAGTCTCAGGCTGCACCAGGGGAGGTTCAGGCTGGAGGTCAGGAGGAAGTTTTACACAGAGAGAGTGATTGCCCACTGAAATGGGCTGCCTGGGGAGGTGGTGGAATTGCCATCACTGGAGGTGTTCAGGAGGAGACTTGACAGGGTGCTTGGTTACATGGGTTAGTTGATTAGGTGGTGTTGGATGATAGGTTGGACACGATGATCTTGAAGGTCTCTTCCAACCTGGTTTATTCTAGTCTAGTCTAGTCTAGTCTAGTCTATTCGGAGGAGGAAGTCAGGCCTCCTAGTGGCATTAAGAAGCAGTAGCTGAATTTTTGGGTTTGCTGATCACATAGTAAAATGTGAGGCTGATTCTTGTAGAGCCTTCACCTAACACTGGAGAAGAGACAAGGACAGTCCTCTGTAAGACATTAGAGAAGAAGCAGAAAAACAGTAAAAAATATAGGGGTAGAACCCAAGATAGGACAAGGAAAGCAGGAGGCTTTATAGGAGATTACAGTGGAGACCTTTGATTATGAAAGCAGATTCAGTGAAGTTCAAAACAGAGAAATGTTACTGAAAAGAGTATAAAAGGTAGAGAAATACAGCTGTTGAATATAAATAGCTTTTCAGTGAGTGAAGAGTTATTAGAAGAGATGGAGGGTAGAGAAGGATTTTGCCTAGAGATACAAATTAAGTCAAGGGCTGTTGTTTTAAGATGAGGGAATTAAAGAATGTCTACACTGTGAAGGGTGAGAGGAGGGAGAAGAAGAGAGATATAAAAGCAAGAAATATACAAACAAGAGCAAGATGAGGTTTGCTACCAATTCATTTTTTAAAATGTGGCCAAACAGGCAATGTTTCAGATTTATTGTGGAAAAAAAATAGGATGCTTGCCCAAAAGCCTCTCTCCAATGAAAATCACTATCTTTTCTTACTTACCTTGCATTGTCTATATCTTTGGATTTTCAAGACTGCAACAATCAAGAGCAGTCCAAGACACAACCAGTAATTTTAGTGATTGCTATATGAATGCATGGCGGGAGACACTAGACTGGACACAGGGGTTTTTGTGAGAGGAGAAAGAGGAGAGCAGAGAAGGTAGGAGGGAGAAAAGATAACACCAAGTAAGCCTTTTTGTTTACATAACTATGGGGGGGGGGGGGAAGACAAATCTGATCCAGCCTTCAGCAAACGGTGAACAGCTCTTTTATTTCATTTCACTTTTAAGATCTAGATTACATAACTTCCATATTGTTTTATTCTAGAGCTCATACTACCAGCCTTCAGAGCAATAGTGTGTGACTTGCCCCTTCTGCAAGCACATTTCTTGTAAAATGTGCCCATTGCTATGTTGCAGGAAAAAGGCAGATCAATAGTGGATAGTATTTGGTTGAAAGAAACCTTTTTCTTTCAACTTTTACTCCTCTGTGAAGTAAATTTAGAAGTGATTTTGAATACATAATGAACTCAAATCAGTCTTGCACTACAAAACTTTATCAGGCTGGAAAGGGAAGAGGTCTGATGTTAGTTGCTCACTCTAATGCACACAGCAGGACGAACATCACTGCTGACTCTCTGAAAAGAGTTTGAAAGAAAGGTTAGATAATGATGGAGCATTCATGGTGTCCCTGAGCAATCTGTTCCAGTCCTTAACTCTCTTAATCATTAAGAAGTTCTTTCTAAAGTCTAATTTAAACCTCCCTTATTGCAGTTTAATCCTGTTATATCTCATATTCATAAAGAATGTGTTGAATAATTGATTCTCCTCTTCTTCACTGTTACCTTCCACACATGATAACTCTATCCTTGCCTCATCTTTCCCTGCTAGAGAGTAAGCAAACTCACTTCCTTCACTCTTTCTTTGGAGGCCATGGGTTTTTTTTTAACCTGTTATCATTCTTGCTTTTCTCTCCTGGGCTTTTTCCATCTGGCTCAGATCTCTTTTGTAATGGGATATCCAACATTGAACACAATATTCTAGCAGAGGTATGGCTTAGGGACTGTTTTGCATGCTGTACAGACAGTTTCAAAGGACAAACTAAATCAATAAATAAACACAAAGCAACAGTAAGACACTACAGACTCAGGTTTAGTTGTTATTTCATAGAATCATGGAATCATAGAATGGTTTGGGTCAGAAGGGACCTCCAAAGGTCCTCTAGTCCAACACCCTGCAGTGAGCAGGGACATCCTCCATTAGATAAGGTTGCCCAGAGCCCTATGGATATATGAATATCTCCAAGGATGGGGCCTCAACTACCTCCAAGGGCAACCCATTTCACTGTGTCACCACCCTCATGGTAAAGAATTTCCTCCTAATGTCCAACCTAAATCTCCTCCTCTTTAATTTAAAACCATTGCTCTTTGTCCTGTTACTACAGACCTTTGTAAACAGTCCATTTCCAGATGTCTTGTAGGTCCCCTTCATGTACTAGAAGGCCATTATTAGGTCTCCCCAGAGTCTTTTCTTCTCCAGGCTGAACAATGCCAGCAGTGGCAGATGACAGCTGGCTAGAAAGTAGCTGCCTCTACTTTTTTTTCTACTGATTTTTTAGCATCCACACAGAGTATAGGCAGCCAAGGTAATTTCCTCCTTGGCCAAGAGCTACTCATACTCATATACTCCACCTACAAAAGGGGTTCTAGCTATCCAGAGGTCCTTGAAAGGTGGTGAAAAGGGATGTTCATCATTCTGGAGAAGTATGGGCCTTCACTCTTAGGAAGTGTTCAGGGAATTTGGATTCAGGTACTGGAAAACAGACACATGACACTATCAGAGTGTCTGGAGTAGTCACAGAGGAAAGACGACTATCTCACATCAGATGTATCCTCATTTATAAGCAGACTGCTGCCTTGGCAAGGAAAATTTTCAACAAGAAGGGCATAGCTGACTCATTCCTTATGTCACAAGAGCCACCAGATTCCCTGGTCAACCTCCATTTGAATACCCACAGGCAGAGAAGGTGCCTGACTCCAGCTCTACCTGATGCTTAGCTGCTTCCATTGGATTTCCAAAAGCAAGAAAACATAGTAGTAAAAGCCTGTGCTCAGGTTTCCATGCTGCTCAGTTTGAGGCAGCTCCTAGTTTGACATGTCAGCAGTCATGATCCTCATGACAAACATCTCAGCTTTCTTTTTATGACTGGTAGGGTTGCTCAGGATCAGTCAAGTCCTCAGTTCTTTGCTGATCCTGATCCGAATGCTTTGCTGTGTTACTTCCTTAAGCTATTATCCACATGGGACAGCCCCGAACATCTTTAGCCATGCATGCACCAGCACTCATGCTGTCACATCTTCAGTGGCTTTACCTCTGACTGCCTGTGAGGGAACAGGGAAAGCAGATTTCAATCTTAACAGTGATTACGAGATGGTTACGAGATAAATATCAAAGCCAGGCTTCTCATGTTGTCCATCGCTATCTTTGAATACACCTCCCATTGTCCATTGCTATCCTTATATACACCTCCCATTATCACTGACAAGAGCATTTGCCAGGTCTCGCTTCTCACATCGCTACCCCTCGACAGCAATGGACCTGATGATGGTATAGGGCTGGCCACGACACATCTGTGCGGGAGCAGGAGGCCCCCCCACGGTCTGCCCACGGGCGACACCGACCTCAGCACTGCAGTGTCCCGGCGGCAGGAGTGTGCTGCGGAGATAAATGGCAGTCCCATCACGCAGCCAGGGAGACCCATTCTGCTGGGTCCTGCGTGCCGGGGGCGAGCCTGGTCCCCTCGGAGCAACGGGTGCTCCCGCCCGTCCCGCTCCGAGCGGTTTGCTCACGGCGGCCGCAGGGTGCGCACGGCAGGGAGGGATCCATCATGACAGGGAAACCCACCCCATGCACAGCCCGACTCGCATATATATAGGGGGCAAGGAGCCGCTCCGCGCTGGACAGCGGACTCTGCGGCGCCATGGCCTTCGCCCAAGCGGCTGGGCGAGCAGGTGAGGGCGGCGAGCAGAGAGGGAGCGGGGCGGAAGGGAATGGAATGGGATGGGGTGGAGGGGACCGAGTCAGGCCGGGCCAGACGGCCCCACCCGACGCTCCGCGCCCCACGACGCGAACGGGCTATCCGCAGGTGCCGCTGCGGCGCTGGCGCTGCTGTGGCTGCTGGTTTGCGCACCGAGGGACGCCGGCTGCCGCCTCCTA
This sequence comes from Melanerpes formicivorus, assembly GCF_026170545.1. Lineage (NCBI taxonomy): Eukaryota > Metazoa > Chordata > Aves > Piciformes > Picidae > Melanerpes > Melanerpes formicivorus. Next base: position 34,677,717 of record NW_027142355.1, read on the forward strand.
ACAGTGGCTGATCTCTTCGACCGGGTGATCCGGCACTCGGGCAGGATCCACAGCCTCTCCACGGCGCTCTATGCCGAGCTGGTGAGTACCTGGCAGGTCCCGCTGCCCCGCAGACCTGGGTACCGCTACCCTGGAAGCGGCTGCCGGCGGAACTGGGGGGCTGCTCTAAGTGTGTCTTTAGGTCTTCTTCCTTCGTAGGAAAAACACTTTCCTGCCCGTGACAACGAGCTGGGAAGGCCCGCTCGGAAGTGCCACACGTCGGGGATGCTGACCCCCAATGGCAAAGAATATGCCCAAAAAATCCCGGTAAGAGGGGGGACGGCGTGGCGGACAGAAACAGGACGGGCTCCGTGGGGTTGGGGGATTGGGAGGGGACTGAAGAAAGGGAAACTACCCTTAGTCTTGTCAGAGCCCCCAAAATGTCTCACCCATCACACTGTAGTGGTCCCCCACCCCAGTCAGGGTGAAGATAGATAGACTTTTATGCCTCCATTGCTTCAGCAGCAGTTTGAAGAAGCTGGTAAATTTTGACCCTAAACAGGTGCACATCACAGAGGTATTGCATACAAATCCTAAGTTTGTTGTGTTAACAAAAATGTTTATGGTTCTATATGCTTAAATCATATTTATTAGCTATAATAGAGGCATTGCAGTAATGCTTCATCCAAATGACTGGCAGACAGACATCCCTTTGATTTTGTTGTGGCAGTCTCTGTGGAACAGTAACTTAGAAATCTATGCATGTGACAGATAAGGTAAATTAATCAGTGTCACTGGAAAGTACAAAAAGCAATCAAGAGAAAGAAATAACTGTCATTATCTCTGAATCAGTAGTTGGGTAAGGGGAAATGAGTAGCAAATTGGTTTAGATGTAATAGCAAAGAGGGAAAAAATCATTACTAGTATAGAAGAGACTGTAAAGGCAAGTATACAGCAGTGAGAGAAACTTGTGGAGGAGGAGACAGATGAAGACAAATATTAACGCTTTGCTCTTTGACTGTGGTGGTGTGAGGAGCTTCCCCCAAGAGGTTTAGAAGCTCCCCTGAAAAGGCAGTGGGAAATAAGGCCCTACTTGCTTCATACAGCTTTAACCAGTCAACCTTACTTTTGAAATCATAAGAGAGGTCTTAAGGCCATCGAGTTGCTGGTGGGGAAGCAACCATCCTGACCACTAGCCGCTTTCTGGGAAGTGTATCCACAGCCAGCCTCTAACCGATACAGCTATAACCACAGCAAGTGTGAGGAAACACGTGAACTTCTGTACCAGCAAACAGAGACATCTAGATGATGTTTCTGGGGCTCTTGAGACATCTAGGAGTTACTGGAATTTTTTTCAGTTCCAAGTTTGACAGGAATGCCACCATTTTGCTAATGCTGTAATCACAGTTTTAGTTATTACAGATCTTAGGAGTCTAAGAAAGCTGAAAACAAGACAAAAACCAATGTTTGAGTGTTGCTTACACTCAAAACAACCAGAGTGGCCCTTCAGTTTTGATGTTTTAAAACTACTAAATTGCAGATGTAAATTTTAATCCTGCTGAGTTTTCACAGTGAGGCTGTCTCACAGTGTTCATATGACCCGTTGCAAACTAACAGAGAAAATGTTTTCATTTATAAGAGAGAAGAACTAACTCATTTGATACTGAAGCTTTTGCAAGCCTGGAAAGAACCACTTTCCCACTTCAACCAGCACATTGAGCACCTTCAAGAGCTACCTGATGACAGCCTTAGCAAAGCTAAGCAAATCAGCAACATGGTACACGAGCTGAAGACTGGAGTTGAGAAAGTAACAGAAAAGGCAAGATTTTTTATGCAGCTTTTACTTATACCAGTCATGATTTAAGGGCAGCGGGCTGTAGTATCTGCTCTCATTTGGGCTGTAGACTTAGTGCTAGCATAGGCTCTGGCCCAGCAACACTGGACTTCTTTAGAGGGACAGGAATTTTTCAGCCAAATGATGTGACTTAGCTTATGGATTGGCAGATATGTAGATTATGTCCATATGCATAAGCAATGCTTTATTTATATGAAACATATGAAAGAAAGACACAAATAACAAGACTAGAACCATTTACAGCTTCATATACAAGTCAGTAATGACTCAAGTTTTCTAGGGCAGTAGAGGAGATGTGGGTACACCCTGACAAATACTTAATGATTGTTTTCAGTTGTATTTGGATTTGCATTCTAAATAATTCAAGTATTAGTGCTGTCTGCTGCAAAGAGCTCCTTCTTCAGGCAACAATTTTCTGCTACAATAAGTTCTTCAAGACAGATGCCAGTCACAAAGCAGTTTCAAAACTCCATTCCAAGTTCTGGCAGATCATATGTCAATTATTAGACTAGTATATCAGATCATTTCAGGTTAGTCTAAAGGTTGTATAGATACTGTTAAAATTAAAAGGCATTGTTATCCTATATAAGCAGCTTTGTGTATATCTTCAGTATGTAAGGGAAAGGTCTGAAGTGGAACAGTCCAACACAGTGATGCCTCAGCTGACTGCTGCACTGGTATTTTAAAGATGTATTTTGTGTGTAGTTATGACTTGTACTTCTTTTACTGTTTTCAATATAGATGCAGTCAATGGGGATCATCAGCAATTCATTACATGGAATTACATCAGCTGAAGCTGCTGGATTATCAATTAGTAATGAGGCAAACGTGATGAGTGACTCGGACTTTATTCACTGTTTCAGGAGAGACTCCAACAAAGTACAGAGCTACTTAAAAATTCTTAAATGTAGAACTATGCCAGAAAATAGCTGTTGAGTTGTTATCTCTTGACAAGTAGTCTTCAGCATGCTGTATATACAGATGAAAGAACAGAATTTATAAATGATCACATTTACAGTCATTTTAATAGGAAAGTGGGTTTGAAATTATTTGGCAGCTACTTGACACAGTTGACCTGTGCAGATGAAACATTAAATAAAGCATCATGTTTGTGTGTGGGTTAACTCACCAGATACTCCAACAGTAGACAAATAAACGTCCTTGCACATTACACTGTGACAGACTATGTTATGGGTAATTCACACAGTCTAGATGTATAGATAGTTGAAAGTGAAATTCAGTTTGTTAAACCTTGGTACAAATACATCTATGTATTATCAATAAAGTATATTTTTATGTAAAAAAACAAAAAATGTCCCCCCCCCCTTATACAGACATACCTGCAGAATATTGCAAATATTGAGGAGTGGTATTGCTGTGCTGTCAGTCAGTTCATGTAACTGCAAGGCCCATAGCAGGCTTTTATGTTCACAAAGTAGTTGTTTCACAGCAATCGCATTTTCCCAGCAGTGGAGTGGCAGGTTTTAGACCAAAACATTCTTGCATTCAAATCCCAAATGAGCCATTTGAACAGGCACTTACAATCAAAATGGATTTATCTTAAATATTTGTGAAGGCTTAGGGCTGGGCTGGCCACTAAATGACAGACGCTGTCTGTGAGTCCCTCTCACCCTTCCCAAAGGTGTGGGGGGGAAAGGAATACAGGAAAGAGATTAATTGGAAAAGAAAACTAGAACTACTTTAATGGAAATAGTAACAAAACTAAATAGATACAAACCCAGTATCAAACCAAACACCCCTGATGGCAATTAGTCGCCATCACCACTGATGCTATGGCAGATGTCTCAGACTCAGCCAGCAGGCAGGAACCAGATTCAGGAGATGGATTATAGAACTGGACTGAGGAACTCATGGATTGGGTTCAAAGACAGAATGGACAGAATCCTCCTTGGATGCTGGCCATTGAAAAAGAGAACTTGACTGTTGTGATCCCTCAGCTTCATACTGAATATGACATATGTAGAATGGAATACCTGACCGGTCAGTTTAGGGTTACCTGTCATGTCTGCTCCTCCCTTGCAGCTGAAGCTTTTTACTCCTCACCCCAAAGCAGTAACAAGATTTAGCAGTGATGTTCAGCACACCAATCCTTGGTATAACTAGAAGTATTGAGGGTTATCACTACCAGAAGTTGACACTGTTAATTTCAGTAAGTGAAGCTACTGAGAAAAGACAGCTGACAAAATCATGTATCAGAATTTGTACTGTCCTAACTCCAACCAGGAAAATATCCTCAACTATTTAATCCCTGAATGCTCTTTTCTGGCCTCTCCTGATCTTGATGGTTGTTGACAGCAGCTGAAACTCAGTCTGCCAAGAATGGAAAGTAAAATGCTGATAATTTTTTAATAACAACACTGGATTTGGGCTTGAGAAATTCAGCAGGAACATGTTTCAAAGAAATGTTTATGCAGAACAAAGGAATGACCTTTTCAATTACAATTCCATAATCGCTGATCTCCTCAGATATCCAATATCTAGTAGACAGTTGATGTAGTTTCTCAGCTACTAAGCTGGGAGTGTTCACAACTCACATATGGTCCCTGTTGTGCCAGGTATGGTAGAAATGCAAGGGGTTATACGATGTCTGCCCCGAAGAAGTTGCTAGGTGCAACTCCTTAGGCAGTGAGACACTACAAACACCTATCAAAATAGCAGCATTTAAATGTAAATTCTGGAGAAAGTCTGGAAACAAGGCACAGACAGTAAAGGAAGACTCCCCCGGGTAAACGGACAGAAGCAGAGAAGGATGCCCGCGCTGTCTGCATTCGTCCGCATTCACAGAAGATGTAGCAGCAGTTCATCCCTAAAGCATTTAACTCGTTGCAACCCCAGAACACAGTAGCATGCTGGCGTTGTGTGTGTTCCATGCTATCAGGGGGTTATTGCGGCCCCTGGAATGCCGAAACTGAGCAGATGTTCACTAAGGAGGAAAACGGCGCTAGGAGTAATCCCGCCTTATCCCGGCCAAGACGGCGTCGCGCACGGCAGATCCGCACCAGCGGCCCTGCATCAGAAGTGAAAGACAGCGAAAGGTGAAAGACAAGCGAGGTGTTTCTGGGCCAAAGGAGGCTGTCGGAAGGCAGCTCCCTCCGGTACCAGCACTGTCCCCCGCAAGCTCCGACTCGCTGCCCGAGGACCCGCGGCTGGGGCTGAGGCGCTGCGCCCCGCGCTGTCTCAGGCGGCGCCGCAGGGCCCGGTCGGCGGGAGGTGGAGGCGGCCGTGTCCCCGCGGGCCCCTTTGGTGGCTCTCAGAGCGAGTTGCAAGATGACTCGGAAATCAACCGTAACGGATACTAGGAACCGCCGTAGCTGGAAATACATCCCAGAGGTGGTGGCAGGGGGTGAGGTGGAAAACACATTGCAAATGCAGCAGATCATAATAACAATAATAATAATTCTCTTCTCCTTCAAAGAGTAAAACCCTGAGTGCGGTTTGCTGCAGAGAAATGCAAAAAATAGAGAAAATGAGGAAGCGGGTGTGTTACCGAAAATATACACACTCCCTAGAAATGCAAAAATAGGGAAAATGAGGAAGCAGGTGCCACAGGCGGAACAACAATGCACCTAAATACTATCCACAGTCATTCATACTCATTAGACTTGTATTTCATGGCTCGCCTTTGTCTGACACCAGGTGTGTTGGCAAAACAAAAGCCTTCTTATACTGCTGGCATTGCCTTGCTTCCTCTTACGATTAGGAAAACCCCTGAGCGGTGGGCTCAAAAGGGCACATTTTTCTCTAAGGCGACAGATGCCTCAAACAGAAATACCAGTGATGGTTGCTTCCTACGCAGAGGAATAGTCTCCTCTACGAGTTCTCTTCAAGAATACCTGAAAATGTAAAATTGTGTGCTACAGTCAACTGCTTTGAAATTTTGAGAATGTATCACTTGCATCTGAGAATATTCACTTAGGAGAAACATCTCTGCAAATTAAAGAGAAATCAAAACATCTGTATTGACTTCCAGTTAAATGCTGGGCTCAGGTAACAATCTGTAACAGTGGATCTTATAGGTAAGTCCTACAGGTGTAATTGCCATGTGTGGAACAACACGGTTCCATTAACTTTCCTTGTCAGCCAAATACATTTAATAATAATAATAATAATAATAATAATAATAATAATAATAATAATAATCTGTTATTTCTCCTCAGTTTAAGAAGGACATCGAGACACTTGAATGTGTCCAGAGAAGGGCAACAAGGCTGGGGAGAGGCCTTGAGCACAAGCCCTATGAGGAGAGGCTGAGGGAGCTGGGATTGTTTAGCCTGGAGAAGAGGAGGCTCAGGGGTGACCTCATTGCCCTCTACAACTACCTGAAAGGTGGTTGTAGCCAGGAAGGGGTTGGCCTCTTCTCCCAGGCAACCAGCACCAGAACAAGGGGACACAGTCTCAAGCTGTGTCAGGGGAGGTTTAGGCTCGAGGTGAGGAGGAAGTTCTTCACCGAGCGAGTCGTTTGTCATTGGAATGTGCTGCCCAGGGAGGTGGTGGAGTCACTGTCCCTGGAGGTGTTCAAGAGGGGATTGGATGTGACACTTGGTGCCATGGTCTAGTCATGAGGTCTGTGGCTGGACTCGATCTTTGAGGTCTCTTCCAACCTTTGTGATACTGTGATACTGTGACACTGTGATTCTTCAAACCTTAGTCTATGAAACATTAAAGGATAACCCCAGAATATTGACATTTTTGTGCAGTCCAATTAATTTTTTCAGGTATTAAAAGCTGCTTTTGTAAGTTATTTTCTTACCTAACCTTTTCATTTTTTTTTTCACAATGTAGCATATGACAGAGACACTGTCAGTGAGTGACAGTTCAGTTTGTACTTCTCATAATGTGCTAAATGGTTTTGATAGTATATCCTAAATTTAGACTGAATCTGCTATGTGCTGACATTGGCATGATTAAGTTACAGATATCACTTGTGCCTTAACTATCTAAACCTATACAGTAACAAAACAGAAACAAATGGAAACACTCATGTTTGAATGATATACATTAACATTCAGCTGTCCCATATTACATTCAAATGCTGACATGTGAATTAAACCGGCTTGCAAACAGTTAAGAATCCCTCAAGAGTTGGATGTTTATAAAAGGCAAGATTGCTGTGTGTTTAGATGAGTACAGGAAGATCACCGGTGAGATGTTCCCTTGTGACATCCCCATCCACCAGGTGCTGCTTCACTGCTTAGGATTACCACCAGAATCTACAGAAAACCATGAGGGGGAGTTGCCATTTTCTGGCCATTAATTTAGGTGCCAGCCTCCACGGGGAGCTCCTCAACCCCAGGTTTATGTGCTTTGGTTTATCTGATGATAGCAGCAGTTACCAGACATGTAACTTAGAAGCAGAGTCATTCAAGACTTCTACAGTCAATGGCAATTCATGCACTGTGAACCTTTCTCTGCTGGGGTTGTTTTGGTCTCCCCATAGTCCAAAGCTAAGTCTCAAGTTAACTGGACCCCAGCTCCTCTCCAGTCCTTTCTTAAGGCACTGAATTTGTGGCTAAGTTGCTTGAAACTGATTTGATCTTCCTTCTGGTTTGTGAAAATCAGTAACAGCCTTACTGGTAGAGGGTACTGAAGCATATGAATGTACTTAATTTATGTCTGTCTTCTGACTGTGGAACATATTCATCAGAGGAGCTGTGTAGCTACAGTGACAGCAACTGCATTTAAAACGCAGTAGTAGTAAATCACAGCAGATAAACCAAATCTGATGCATTACTGCAGCTCAGGAACGACATTTGACCGCTGTACTATGTTCTGACACTGAAGTCAGCAGTGCAGTTTTGTGCCTTAGAGCAGTCCTGTTCTCAGCAGATCATAACAAGTAATTCCTGTTTGGCAAAGAACCAGTAAGAACAGGAGAACATTTAGAAAATTATTTCATACCATAAATCTGCACAACCAAAGTGTAAATGCTGACACAGGTGTGGTCAGCAAATTCAGCTGTTAGCAGTGCTGTACGCAGCCCGTGGAGAGGTAGCTAAGCCTGTCATGTCCACAGTTGTTTACCCACTACAAAATGTGACTGCGGTTGTGCCTGCTGTAGGCTGGCATAATCTGTGTCATTTGTGACACATTTTAAGAGGAAATTGTCACTGTCCTGGTTTAAGACAGCCCACTCTCACAAGCAAACTCCCTCCCTGCACAGACTGGGAGGGAAAGTAACACAAAAAGGCCCAAGTTGAAGACAAGGAGGGTTTAATGGAATGATACAATGCACAGTTACCTTAGCCTGTTTCACAGAAAAGCACAGCAAAAGGTGAAGCTGAAGCAGTAGCAGAAGCCAGCAATAAAATGACTCCTCCACCCCACGAGCCCACAGCCAACCCATCAGAAAAAAGACCAACACTCCCAAACTGGAAACTGGAGCAGCAACAAGAAACAAGAAGCTTCTCATGTTACAATCCCAACTACAAGCCTCATGATGCTTTGCTCACTTTCATTTTAAAGCTGGTATGACATAAGCATGGTATAAAATACCAGCACAGCACAGCATTGGCTAAACCCATGACATTCTCCACACCTTATTCTATACCATCTACATCATACCCAGCAACAATTAACATCAGACACCAACATACACCATTTACTGTCCATTCTCACCCAAAATGAGGTCGCCTTGTGGTACACAACAAGCTTATTACTGCAGATTCTCCGGAACTCCACCCTGGTCCAGCATAGTCTGCATCAGTCCATGATCAGTCCAAATGGGGGGGCTGTGTCTCCACCCCTGGGGCAGTCAATTCCAGTAATTCCTTCTACCCTTCCAAGTGAAAGTAAACTGTGGCCTGCATTCCTGTGCTCTGCTTCCAACACATCCAGCTGTTGGGAACTCTGTCACACCAGAAATACAGCCAGGTTTCACCCCTTGTGGTTTGATGGTATTAGAGTACACTGTGCACCTGTATCTCCTAAAGCTTTATCCTCACAGGTTCAGCTTGCCAAGCCATTGGTTCCATACAGTCCAATAAACCCATCTGTGCCTCTCTTCCATCTGGTTGGAGTTAGGGCCCCTCTAATTCTAACTAGAATCACATCTCATGAAGAAGCTTTAAAAGTCTCTTGAGAAGATCAGAAGCAGTGTCAGTTCTCCTGCTCTTTTGGGGCAATTTCCACTGGAAACTGGGACAGTGTACTTCTGGGGAAACTCTCCTTGTAATTCACAGACTCGCACAGCTAGGACTGAAGTAGGTTTTCCATCCCACTTCCTTATGTCCTCCCCATGGTCACATAAGCAAAACCCCAGAGTACACTGTGGTGTGTTGTACCTCCCAGATTCTCTCCTTTAGATACAGAAGCATCTGCTCCTTATAGCAGAAACATGGTACCATACAGGTGGGGAACAGGACACATTCTTTTTGAGTTGATGGACCTCCCAAGAGAGATTCTTCACAGATGAAACACAGGCCTGTACAGAGAAAGAGGGATTTCCCTCATATTACCAGAGCCTGCTAATCATTTCATCCACTGTTCATCCTTTGCCATCTTTCAAGGCCAGAAATAAAGACCAAGTGACCACTTCTGGCTCTTCCTTTTGCTCCCGTGATGACCCTTATTCATTCTCATCCTTTGCAAGATGAAATGTTTTCCTTCCATGTTTCTTTTTCCATACAGAAGTGACTGATACTGGCACAGGCTGGTTCTCTGGTGCACCTGGCATGCCTGCTGTTGGGGTCTGAGTAGTCACAGTGCCTGCTGGTCTGTCTGTAGGTCCAGAGACCATCTCTTGGTCCTGAGCACTCTGAACACTGATGAGAATGGCTCAATAGGCAAGGGCCAGGCCCCAGCACATCACAGCGATTTGTATCTCTTAGGAACTTCTGGTCTGACAACAGACCTTTTCCAAACGTTTTACCAGCTTGTCAGGATTTTGCACTTGCTCAGGGCTGAAATTCCAAAACACCAGAGATGACCACTATCCTAGGCACATGCCCATACACTCCAACCACCCTGCCACTCATAATTACCCAGCCTCAGGGCTGATGTCCAGGTGGTAGTCTTGGGAAAGACTTGCATCACTCTCAACAAGACTCAGCCCATCCATTGGGTGAGATTACATCTAAACCAAGTGGTCACTGGAATAACCATATCATAATATGACAGTACATCCATATGACAGCACTAATCCATGCCCCTGAGGTGATATGCACCACCAGAAGGAGCACATCAAGTACAAGTGCATAAGGTTTTATCGAACTCATGTAACCAGGCCCCAGCACATCAGCCCCAGTCACCCCCAGAAAGCAAATGCACCAACATGGTGAACATACTATGAAAAAAAACACCCTTATACAAAATTCTTTTAACAAGCCTTAATTGACTCTCCTCATTATCTTGGTTCTCGTTATCTCAGCTGGTTTTCAGGCAAAAAAGTTATTGAGTGTACCTCAGGCTTCTCCTCGTCTGTTGACACCAGCTCTCCATTCTCACTCCTCAGAAGGAGATTGCTCCCTTCAACCTTTCTTTGCTTGTTGATGTACCTGTAGAAGCCTTTTTTGTTATTCTTCACTTCCCTTGTCAGGTTCAGCTCTAGCCATGCCTGGGCCTTTCTGACCTCATGTCTACAGGGCCAGTCAGTGCTCCTACAACTCTTCCCTGTCCCTGCTTCCACTACCTGTGCAGTTTCCTTTTGGTCTTTATTTTGACCACCGTGTCTTTCTTCAGCCATTCTGGTCGCTTCCCTTACTTACCTGATTTCATACACTTGGGAATCAAAAGCTCTTGCACTGTACAGATGTCCTTAAAGATCTGCCAGCTTTGCTCTGCTCCCCTGTCCATGAGGATCCTTTCCCCTGGGGTCCTACTGACTAATTCCTTAAGGAGATGGAAGTTTGCTTTCCTAAAATTTGGAGTCCCAACTGTAAGTTTTGTCTGTCCCATATTCCTTAGGACTGCAAACTCCACTGGTGCATGATCAGTTCATCCCAGTCCACCCCAAGTCTTGACATCACAGATGAGTTTACTTGCATTTGTGACCATCAGGTCCAGTATTGCATTCCCTCAGGTAGAGCTGCCTATTACCTGGCTCAAGAAGGCTCACTGCAGGAGCCTCCTCAACTGCCCGAAGCTTGCTGTGCTACTTTTACAGTAGATGAGGGTTCTGTCAGTTCATAGGTTGTATGTGTCATGAGCCTAAATCCATTGTGACTACTTGAATGAATACTATTTTTGGTATAATCCAAAATTCACATGCTTATTTTTAGGGTTTTTAAGAAAGCTTGATCAGCATTTTCAAGTAAAGAATGTTTTCATCTGGCATACTGAAGCATTATTCTAGCTATAGAACAAAAATACTGTGAGGGGGTGTTAAGAGATTTGGAGGTCCATGAGATGGTGTAAATTTCAATAGGCTATGGTGAAACCAGAACTTGCTCAATTTGAAACACATATTATCACTGTGAAACTAATTCTGCAGGAGCCTTGCTTGATCTTTCCCTCAGTAAGACATCTTTCAGATGTATTCTGCTTAACACATCAGCTCAGAGTTTTGACAGAAGTTCACATTTGGTGCTTGCAACACCATCAATTGAAAAATTTCCAAGGAAGCATTCTGAATTCCATCTCCTCTCTCCAGAACTGTTTCTGACACTGATGTTCAACTGACTTGCAGTAAAAGAATATGAGCAGCTGTGAAGTCTTCCTTTCCCCTGAGGTGAAATGAGAAAACCCCAATCACACCCACAATATACTAATTTCCTCCAAAACAGGAAGCACCAATGAATACCCACACAAACACACCTCTACTTGATCACTTGATGGTAATTTGGAAATACCTGCATGCCTTTCATTGCAGGCAGCCACTAATAAATGCTATTTCACAAGAATCTGGGCCACCAACACTTATTGGTCCTTCATGTAGGAGCTAGTCAGAGCAGGACTATGACCTTTATTTAGAATAAACCAAACCAGGTTGGAAGAGATCTTCAAGATCATCGCGTCCAACCTATCAACCAATCCAACCCACCCAAACAGCTAACCCATGACACCGAGCACCCCATCAAGTCTCCTCCTGAACATCTCCAATGACAGCGACTCCACCACCTCCTTGGGCAGCCCATTCCAATGGGCAATCACTCTTTATGTATACAACTTCTTCCTAACATCCAACCTGAACCTGCCCTGGCGCAGCCTGAGACTGTGTCCTCTTATTCTGGTACTGGCTGCCTGGGAGAAGAGACCATCATCCGCCTGTCCACAACCTCCCTTCAGGTAGTTGTAGAGAGCAATAAGGTCACCCCTGAGTCTCCTCCTCTCCAGGCTGAGCAATCCCAGCTCCCTCAGGCTTTCCTCATAGGGCTTGTGTTCCAAACCCCTCACCAACTTCATTGCCCTTCTCTGGACACGTTCCAGCAAGTCAACATCCTTCCTAAACTGAGGGGCCCAGAACTGGACACAGTACTCGAGGTGTGGCCTAACCAGTGCAGTGTACAGGGGCAGAATGACCTCCCTGCTCCTGCTGGCCATACTGTTCCTGATGCAGGCCAGGACGCCATTGGCCCTCTTGGCTGCCTGGGCACACTGCAGGCTCATGTTCAGCCTGCCATCGACCAGTACCCCCAGGTCCCTCTCTGCCTGGCTGCTCTCCAGCCAATCTGACCCCAGCCCTGTAGCACTGCATGGGGTTGCTGTGGCCAATGTGCAGAACCCGGCACTTGGATGTGTTAAATCTCATGCTGTTGGATTCTGCCCATCTGTCCAGCCTGTCGAGGTCCCTCTGCAGAGCCTCTCTACCCTCCAGCAGATCAACTCCTGAACAGGAGATCCTGAACAGATCAACCTCAACAGGACAACTGGATAGTAAATTCATCCCTTTGTGTATGCACTCTGCCTGCCCATCCCTAAAGGTTTTAGGAAGAATAGGAGTTAGTTCTAGAACCCAATTACAAGATAGGAACAAACTCATGTTAGTAAATAATATGTAACACAAGGCATACTAAATGTGTTCAAGTGCCTTGAGGGTAGGTTTCGAGGCAGTTCAGGGTTTGTAGCCATGGGAAGAGATGACTTGTTAATTTTCATGTAATTCCTTCTTTCTTTCAAAGAAGCACAGGAAATCACATGCAAACAATAATGTATAGTGCAAGACTAGGGATGCACAGTTGGCCACTCAGAAGGCAGGACACACACAAAGCAGGATACAAAGCTCTCCTGATCATGCATGAAGTTTATGATACAAGCTTCATCGCTGCAAATGTATCTAAACTTCACTTCCTAGATGCTACAACATAAGGAGAGTAGTGTATCACCCATCAAAAGGTAGAATGTTAAATAACAATTGGATGACTCTTTAAAAAACATAAAATTACAGTTCAAAAAGCTTTGGAGCTCAAGGGAAGAATAATTAGAAGCACTTACAGCATGTCTGATGAGGAAAGACAGACTAGATTATAATAATCACCTCTTCTGACTACAAAATATATTAATCTGCCAGAAATTAAACAGTCCCTGTAAACTCATGTTTTCCAAAATAACCTTAAAATAACCTTAGTCTTTCTTTTCAACAACTGCATTCATAAATGTAGGATAAAGAAAAAAAGTTCAGCTCCTGTTTTGAGCTATAAAGCCTTGCAAATAAACAATAAACTATACCAAAAAATCATAGAGCGATTTCCTTGAAGTGGACGAAGTAAGCAAATAACTTTAAGTAAAGCAGTTTTAGGAATTACAGAATGTTAGAGGATGGAAAGGACCCTCAGAGATCACCGAGTCCACCCTTCCTGACACAGCAGGACCTGCTAGGGTAGTCTGCACAGGAATGTATCCAGGCGGGTTTTGAAAGTCTCCAGAGAATGAGACTCCACAGCCTCCCGGGCCAGCCCATTCCAGTGCTCCATCATTCTCACTGTAAAGAAGTTTCTCCTCATGCTGAGGTGAAACTGTCTATGTTCAAGTTTGTACCCATTGTTCCTTTTCTTATTACTGTGCACCACCAAAAAGAGATTGGCCCCATCCACATGACACCTACCCCTCAGATATTTATAGACATCGATCAGATCCCCTCTCAGTCTTCCCGTCTCAAGACTAAACAGCCCCAGGTCTCTCAGTGTCTCTTCATAAGGGAGATGTTCAAGTCCCCTATTACATAATATTACATAAGGCTATTTGTATTACAGAGAATACTGTCCAGCCTGTGATATACACATATGCTAATGTGTAGTTATTGGAAGTAGTTTAAACAGGAGCAAGACTACCACGATGTTCCAGCTCCTGAAGTACTTCTCCAAGCTGGCCATAGTGGCAGTTTTTCCAATTTCCAGTCTGGTGCTTAGTGCAGTTGGGCTGCAGTTCTGCCTACTGCCACTGCAGTTTCAAAACAGATGAGATTACACTAACAGTCTGACAAAAGCCATGGAAATTCAGAGTTAAGAATGTTATACAGTTCATCCACAGGAGAAAAGACAGGAGCTAGTGAAGTGCATTTCCCAGTATGCATTCACATTGGAGGGATTTAAATGGGCAATATTTTATAGGGTTGGTTGGTCATCTTTTAGTATTGCATGATTTACCAGGATTATCAGCTGACCTGTGACCGTGCTATTTAAAACTAACTGAACATTGATACAGGTGTGGACAGATGGAGGAAACACAGTAAAAATGCTCATGTTTATCTTGTATGAACCTCTTGTGTCATTAATGAGTTTCAAGAAGAACCCAAATCCACTTGCTATGATACGGGAAACAAAAGTTAGTCTTATCTTGTGCACAGAAGAAATGAATTGGTCTAACTGCAATAAGAGATGAAAATGATTATCAGTGTGCTTTTAATGACTATTGTATACAGCACAGATGTATAAATCAGAGCACGACTTCAACTTCAAGCTCTTAGCTCACTATTTTACTTACCATCAGCTCCTACTTTTAAGGTCAGTATAAGACTGGAAAAAACACAAGAAAAGACTGAATATAGAAGAACACTTCTTAAATCATTAGCTGTTTGTCATTTTAATGGGGTTAGACTTCAGCAAATATATGAGGCATCAACTAGGTAGCTTTACAATTTCCAAATATTGTTAGTCTTAGAGGACTGCTCACTTGAAGCCTGAGCTCTCCACTCAGTTTACAAACTGCCCCTATTTCCTCAGGCTGATGATGTAACTGCCTTATTTGCAGTGTCTTGGTTAGGATACAAATACAGTGGGCTCTGCAATGAATTTGCTCTTGGAGGTGGTTGTGTAGTAGTCAGTCTTTCAGAATTTCCTGGAGAATTCTCCCTCCACCTTGGACTTGCCTGCTCCTGAGCCACTTCCCACACAGATGGGCATGGGGAGGTAAAATTCATGGTGGATTGTGAGAGGTAGTTCTCCTGAAGACCTTCTTCCTGGAGGCACCTGTTTGAAAGCACTTCTTTTTCTTTGGAGTTTCGCCATTTCATTCTTCGATTCTGAAACCAAATCTTCACCTGTTTGCAAATTAATGAGAGCTTATTACAGTACTTTCTTTAGATAACTTCGCTCTAACAAGGCTTTTCTCTTTCCATCCCCTTAGTTTCATGGTACTTCCTTATTCATTATTATGGTGGATACAGTGAAGCTGACTGATTGACATGATCTGAGGATTTTCCCATCACTATTTACAACACCAAGACTAAACACTCTCCTTGACTTTCACCAGCTCAAATATTTGGCTTAGACAGGAAGAAAGGACATCCCAGTGGCTAGGTGTAGAACAAGAGGACACAGTCTCAGGCTGCGCCAGGGAAGGTTTAGGCTGGAGGTTAGGAAGAAGTTCTACATAGAGAGAGTGATTGCCCATTGGAATGGGCTGCCTGGGGAGGTGGTGGAGTCACCATCCCTGGAGGTGTTCAGGAGGAGATTTGATAGGGTGCTTGGTGCCATGGTTTAGTTGATTAGGTGGGCTGGATTAGTTGATAGGTTGGACGTGATGATCTTGAAGGTCTCTTCCAACCTGGTCTGGTCTATTCTATTCTATTCTATTCTAGTCTAGTCTATTCTATTCTAACTTCCTGTAGCAACATCCTTCTAGATAGTAAGGGATTCAGAGTAAATTAGCATTGTCATTAGCAAAAATAAGTGATACACTGATGATCTGAAAGTGGCTCTAAGAATTCTGACTGTTCCCTCCACAAGCGTAGCCAAAACCAGCTTAACCATATAGCTTCAAAATGTGTGTTATGACACAGTGGTAGTAAGCATTTAAAGACTTCTTTTCTGCCTGACTCCAGTTTTCCAGCAGTTGCCTAGAATCCATGTGTTTTGAGATAAAACCAAATTTTCAGAAACTTTGAGTTGTAAAACTTCAGCACAAGTGTTCAAAGGCATTTCTGAAATGCTGGGGAAAAGCTTGGCAAAATATCACAGTATCGCAGTATACCTAAGGTTGGAAGAGACCTCGAGGATCATCGAGTCCAACCTATCAACACAGACCCCATGACTAGACCATGGCACCAAGTGCCACGTCCAATCTCCTCTTGAACGCCTCCAGGGATGGTGACTCCACCACCTCCCTGGGCAGCACATTCCAATGATGAATGACTTGCTCAGTGAAGAACTTTCTCCTCACCTCGAGTCTAAACCTCCCCTGGTGCAGCTTGAGACTGTGTCCCCTTGTTCTGGTGCTGGTTGCCTGGGAGAAGAGACCAGCCCCTTCCTGGCTACAACCACCTTTCAGGTAGTTGTAGAGGGCAATGAGGTCACCCCTGAACCTCCTCTTCTCCAGGCTAAACAATCCCAGCTCCCTCAGCCTCTCCTCATAGGGCTTGTGCTCAAGGCCTCTCACCAGCCTCATTGCCCTTCTCTGGACACGTTCAAGTGTTTCAATGTCCTTCTTAAACTGAGGGGCCCAGAACTGGACACAGGACTCAAGGTGTGTCCTAACCAAAGCAGAGTACAGGGGCGCAATGACCTCCCTGCTCCTGCTGGCCACACTATTCCTAATGCAGGCCAGGATGCCATTGGCCCTCTTGGCCACCTGGGCACACTGCTGGCTCATATTCAGGTGGCTGTCGATCAGCACCCCCAGGTCCCTCTCTGTTTGGCAGCTCTCCAGCCACTCCGACCCCAGGCTGTAGCTCTGCATGGGATTGCCGTAGCCAAAGTGCAGCACTCGGCACTTGGACTTGTTAATTACCATCCCATTGGACTCTGCCCATCTGTCCAGTCGGTCGAGGTCCCTCTGCAGAGCCTTTCAACCCTCTAACTGACTAACATCTGCTCCTAATGTGTGTATCTAGGAACTGCTTTTACATGAAGAGGAGAAATGGTGGAGGGCATCAAATTATCCAGGTCATATTCCCTTTTCCCTTAAATATTTATTTTTAGTTCAAGGATTCAGATACTTGATATGAAGGTGCTATGATATGGAATGTTTGAGAATCATTGACTGAGCTAACACATACTGTTCCTACAGCACAACTGGACAGAAAATTAATTGAGTCACCTCTATGGCAACTGCTCTTCCTTTCATAAGGGGGAAAAAAATAAAAGAGATACATATTTCATCTGTTCTATCATTAGAATGAATTTATTTTCCTGTAGTGGTAGTTGTTACCTGTGTGCCATTGTGCTGTTTTTAATTTCCCTAGGCTCCCTTGAATATCAGGAACACAGAAGAAAAACTCGAGGAAATAATTGTAGCATTAAGAATTTGATTACATAATGGAAATTTTTAGGCAGCACCCTGGTGACTGCAACTGCACATTTTCATTGAAACAGTTTATCCTGCAGAGATTAGAGCTCTGCTCATCATACTGAGCAGCATCACAGTCTGCTTCTTTTTTGTTTATAGTTGCAGTGCTTGTGATTGAGTCAGAATCATTCAGATTGCAAGGAACCGCTCCAGACCACAAAATCTAACATCCTGTGCAAAGTGGAGCCAGCTACCCTCCAAGGTAAAGATGATGAGAGATCCCATTGCCATTTCCAGGCTTCTCTGTCCTCCAGACAGCTTTGGCCATACAAATCCTAAGTGCTTTCACATCTGCATCATGCAAAGTAATAAAATAGCACTTCCACTCTCTCATACTCTTTCAGCTGTCCTCTAGAGATGTGCATCTCCTGCAGTACCTTCAGAATCCCATATGCTGGTGGCTTCCACGTTCATTCTCTGCTGTTACATGCCCCCACAAACATTTTTCCCAGTTTCTTTCAAGTTTTGTGCTCTTCAAGTTAGGCACTTTTGGTTTTACCTGAAGCAAAGTCAGGCTGCTGACATTTCAGGCTGGGCTACTGCCACTCAGCACCACCATTAATGTACTTGTTCAGTAAAAACAGCTCACTAGAGGTCTTAGATCCATGCCTCAACTCTGAAGTCCTGTAGTAGGCCAATTCAAACTCTTCTGAAGTATCCCATGAAATGTGCATTGGTAAGTAAAGTGGGAACATTTTGTAATATGACCCTAAACAATTTTTCCTTCTACAGTTTCTCACAGCTCCAAGGAACTCTCCCTCCCTGCAGATAAGGGGTTTTTCTCTGTAGTGGTGGTTGCCTGTCTGTTGACTCCCCCTGTGCTGTTCCATTTTCTTCCTTCAAAGATTTTTCCTCACAAAGAAAGAAAGTCAGTCATAGATGCTCTCTCATTCCTTACCTGAGACTCCTTTAGACCCAGGTTAATGGCCAGTTTCTTCCTGTCTGTTTTACTAATATACTTCTGCTTCTGAAACATTTTCTCCAAAGCTTTCCTCTGGTCTTCGGAAAACACAGCTCTTCTTAATATACCTCTCCGGGCTTTGGAGTTAGACTCCTGGGTCAGAAGAGGCAGCACACTTTCCTCTCCTAGTGGAAATGGATGAGAGTTTCACATAGTATCTAACACATATCTGAAAAATATTAAGTGCTGTTCATTGTAATGCTATCAGAGTACTGTGCCAAACTTGATTTGTCGATGTTACAAGTGTGTCGTAATGTTTCAGTCGTGTTTATGAAGGACTAAATCCTCACTTGTATCCAGAGGTGTTGTCAGTGGTCAGGAGTTCCCCCTTGACATAGTAAAAACTAAATCAGATGAGTTCATAGAGGAACAGTAAGATTGAGCCTATGCTATTGCAAAATTCAAATACAGTCAGGGAAAAACTTCTCCACTTTCCTTTGGCTGTTATCAAATAAACTGCACTGTGTTTTCCTAGGAGTCTATTTTTCTCCTGTTGTGAAATGTAGAACCAGATAGTAGTCTGTAATACAGATTCAAAGAAACTAAATAGACTTTCTTTATTTTTGCTTACTAAGAAAAGGCTTTCAGAGTGAACTGTTTTTCAGAAAATCCCTGGCCATTCACTTACTTATGTTGGAAACCACACTAAATTATTTCTTTATTAGAGGATTTGGGGAGTACTTGGACTCAGTTCTTTAAGCCTGTTTTTTTAATTCTTTGACAGTTTGAGGGAAAATTCAATCACATCCCCCTGATCCATGCCTAGAGGGAATCCTACCCTGGAAAACAGCCTTGAAGTTGGGGGAGAGAGCTGCACTGGAGAAGCAGATGTATTTGCATTATCCCTTCATTAGCCTCACAAAGAGCATAGAAGACTCAAATCCAGATAAATTTCTTGCCTTCCTCACACCCAATAAAGCCTAAACCCATAGTGTTTTCCCTCTAGAAGGATATGGTGTACAGGAAGCAGTCCCTAGTGAGGCTGGGTATGCCTTCAGCACTCCCAGCTTCCTCAAATGCTCGCCCAGGGAACAGTACCAGAAGCCAGTTGAACAGGGTCTGTTACCAAGCACTGGATGTGCTAGTTGCACAGGGCTGTTGCAAGCAGGCCAGGAAAAAGCTGTATTTTGACACAGAAACCTGTGCTATTGCTATATAGCTACTGCCATCTATGATCTTAATGTAGGAGAGCAGCCATGAAGGTAGCTTTAATTTGTATTGCATGCAATGCAGACCCTAAAGGTGAAACTGCTGTTCACCTTCCCATGTGCATGGGCCAAGATTGCTATTGCCACCTTATAGTTACAGCAACCTCAAAGATGGGCTGCTCTTCAATTTCTGTCAAGAATCTGATTATTTTTATATCAAAGCCAATGGCAAATTCCCCACATAAAGTAGATTCTCCAAAAGACTGCGTATTTTCCTGTGAAAAAGTTATCTGTTCTAGTCAGCTACAACTGCAATTGGGAACTACAACAATACAGTTGTTCAGTAGATACAGTGCTCTTGAAAACACTAATTAAATCCAGATGCAGCTTCCACAAACTGTTCCTTCAGGCTACAACACATTTCAACTTCTGTATATTATACTTCCATACCCATGGGTACGTGTACCTTTAAACACTCACAGGGAAACAAACAAGCATACACTGAGGTTATTGTAGAACTGTGTATGTATAATAATGACAAACTAAAGCATGTAGATATGTATCTCTTGCAAAGTTGACTAAATACTTCCGTGGTGCAAGTGTGACTGGTTTGATATTACATACATTACCCCAGTTATCCTGCTTCTAGCTGTAACCAGTAGAGAAAGAAGAGCATGAACTGAGCAAGTGTGCAATGATCCTTCCCTAAAATATACTACCACTATGAAACTACTTTTTTAGGTACCAATGCATTCTGCTAGATGTGCCATTCTTTAATTTTTTCTACACTTTAAGAACCCATCTTTATCTTTGTCCCTTGTAACAGCCTGTGGCAAAATATTGTTGTTGTTCTTATTATTTTAAATGTTACAGTATAAGTAAGTCTAGATTTATACAGAAGCATTTCAAATTTCAAAATTACATCTGAGACCAGATACAAAAATCACAACCTACTGTTTACTCTCCTGATATTTATTATGGAGTGAGACAAAGTCAGATTCTCTCCAAACCAAAATAAACTGTCTGCAGAGCAAAAGTCAAAATGCCACTATGGAGGCTACTGCAAAGGGCAAGCCAGGTTCATATTTCTCCAAGGAGAGCAAGGTCCTTTCACAACCTCCACCCCAAGCTCCCATCCTGCCCACAAAACTGTGGGCAAACAGTGACCCTTCAAATATGTTTTCTATCCTTGCTCAAATTTGGTGAATTTAGGTACCTTTTTTCCAGGTAGCCTCCAGGTCATTTCTGATGAATCAGCCATTCTCAGGTACTGTACTGGAAGGTACAGTCTGACAGCAGAAGAGCTGGTACCTTCTCTCATCCCCACCATGGGGCGAGAGACACCAACAAGAGAAGAGGCGTAACAGAACTGGTTCTTGCCTCCTGGTCTCCATTCCACAATGGAGTTGTCAGCCAAAGACAGAGGATACCAGATTATGTGACCTTTTAAAATTTGTCTTGCCTGGCTGGTTGTTAACAGTCAATCAGTGAAGAAACAACCCCCTGCTGGAGCCCCAAGGCGCCAATTAATTCTCATACAGGCAGCATGTAGGGTACAGCTTAACACCTGTGTTAGACTAACTTAGCAGTGAAGAATCTACACTCTTTAAGGCATGGCATGTGACTGATTTTAAAAGATTAAGTAAACAAAATTTACTAATGAGTCAGAATGCTCACAAGCATTAGTTAACAGCCACTGGGTCAAAGATTCTGAAACTCCTGCTCGGGGTAATGAATACTCATACCCACCTAAGCAGCCTACAGAATTGTTTTTTGAAGAATACTCCATATTCCAAAACGCAGACAAAAACTAAATGTCAGTTTGTGGATTAAAGGACTTTTCAACACAGTGGGACAGGCAGCCCTTCATGCATTTCAACAACTCCGTCAATACGAAGTAAGTCTGCTTGCAGCCCGTCACTCCCAACGTGCATCAAAAGGTTTCGTGTTCTGATGACATAAATGTGAATCTGTTACCAACTATTTCCTATGTTGCTGGTTTGATTTTTGTTTTGCTTCAGGTTTTGGCTTTTTTTAAAGGCTTTCCTTTGTATCCTAATATATAGTGATAAATGTCCTCTTAATTTGTGGAACAATCTTCACTTGCCTTCATGGCAGAGACCACCTTGAAGGAGCAAGTAAAAGCTTTAGTCATGGTTTCCATTTTTTCATTTGAATTCAATACATTCTAGTTAAATGGACAATTAATAGGTCACTTCCAAAATAGTAGTGTATCAGTCCTAGTTAATAAACAATCCCCACAGTTGATAATGGGCCTATGTATTCAGCAAGTCCCTGTATACACTCAGCTCATCCACTAAATCCCTTTTCAGGTAGACAGGGTTATATGGGAAGATGAGCTAGAATGAGTCTATAAAAGTCAGTTTCATTCACTGCTTTATTTTTCAGTCAAGTGCTTTAAATGGTGTCCAGAAAATCTCTTGGAATGTGAGACAGGAGAAAAGACTGGCACATAGAGTATTGCTTTATGGCCATACAAAAGGGCAACTGACCCTTGCCCAGGCCTTTTCAATGTGAAATGGTTCCTAAAGTTCATCTGCACAGTGAAAAATTGTGGTGAGGTCGCGTGTGGATGAGTAAAGTGAAAGTGGTGATTGGTCATGGTGCTGTCAGCCATTGTGGGAGAGCCAGGGCCATGTAAAACGCTCTGTGGGAAAGTGTCAGCCCCCTAAAGAGGTGCTCAGAAACTTGCAGCTCATTAAACTGCCAGCATTTGCTGCCTCACTTGACAAGAATCATTCAGCTTACCAACTGCCCTTCTGAAACATTCATAAAACACATGCACGCAGTCAGGAAGGGTCTGAATGCAACTGTGATTAAAAAGTATATGCTAGAATATGCACAAGCTCCAATTTTTATTTGGATTTGATAGGTGAATTGTGCTTTTCCTTTGTGTCTAAGGACGAGGAAATACTGCTTCTTTTTGTACTCTTGAGCCATAAACATGAAAAATAACGAATATCCCTTCTTACACTGTGTCACATAAGCTTCCCAATCAAGGTTAAATTTATATTTGGATTAAATGGAAGGGTGTCCCAGGTCTTTATCCTGAACATAGAGTGTATACAAGCCAAAATTCCCTTCAACTTACTATTTCAATTTTTCCAGTTTAATTTGAAAAGAAAACCAAATTAAACATGTGCAGGCATTTGACTGCTACAAAAAAAAAGAGAATGACTGTTTCATTTAAATAATGCTAGGGCTTCCTGAATCGTAATTTACCCCTAACAGACATTAAAACGAAGCATCCATTTTAAGATCTTTCAGCTCTCTTATTTTCTTATTTGCAAATGTTTACTGACACAGTTTCTTAAAAGACTGGTTTTAAAGAAGCTTTTCTATCAAACTGAAAACAAGGAGCTTTCCTAGGTTAGCCCTGTCTGGGTGTCTCAATGCCATTAGAAACCTCTCACAATTGCTCAGTGTACTTAAGTTTGATAAATCTTTGGAAACCCTCTGAATAGGATTGCTGTGATTTTACTAAGGAATTAGCTGCTGCCATTGCATCACCAATTAGTTTTCCAGAACACATTAAATCCTGCTGCTTTGGTTTACAGAATAACTCAAGCATTACTGATGAAGCATAAAAACTTACTTGGAAAAGCAGTGGGGGATGCAGGGTGCTGACAGGACCCACCGCAGCATGCTGAGTAGAATGGCGGGGCTCGGAGAAAAAAGTGTTTGGAAAGAGCTGCAAAGAAAGCAAAGATCTAATTGATTATCCATTGAGCTTAGGTGATATTCATAACAACAGTCCTCCAAGAAGTCAGTGTGTAAAGTCCTGCCCCACAAGTCCTTTCTCCTTTTTCTCAAGATGGTGATATTTTTAAGGCAAACAATGATAAACCAAGCAATCGCTCTTATTTTAGCAAGGCTATTTTACACGCGCAGCTTAACCGTAAGATGCCAAACTCAACGTATTTATTGTAAGAATACAAGTCTGCAGATTTGAAATTTGCCTCTGTAATTGCTATAACAATGGGAGTATTTTCCTAAATATTGAGACTGAATGCATTACTTCAATAATATATTGTTGACACAACGAATGTAATGAATTTGAAAAGGCTATTTTAAATAACTCGAGTAAGCAAGTTACCTCAGAAAAATAAACTCTACGAGTGAATTCTATCTCTTCTGCTTGTACTCCAATGCTGCTAATACTTGAATCAAGAAGATCTTCAATAAACAAGAAGCCTTTGTGAATAAAATCTCTAAAATGCAATGAGATAATCCAGTTGAGCTCTCTGGGCAGAAACTACAGGGCCTGATTCTGCTAGCCTAACATTAAACTCATCCTTGCTGAGAAAGTGCTCTGAATTTAAATAAACCATTTACTGGAAAAGGCTCTGCTTAATACAATTAAACAAACAAACAAAAGCCACCAAACCAACTGCAAAATCAACCCACAGAATAAGGCAATATTTGGTAAAATGTCTATAGATTTTTTGAACCAATCAATCATAAGTCTCTGTTATGCCTAAATGGTGTGAGAAAGTAATAAGTTTGTCTCTCTTGGTGTGAGTCAACAAAGATAAACTGATAGCAGAGCCACGGGAAAGGTGGAAAGAATCCTGTCTACCAATCCTGGATGTAAATCAGCTTGTGATTGCATCGTGATAACACGGGACTACAACAATGGACCCAAGGACCCAGCCATCACGCCTTTAGGGCAAGATAATCTCCACCCATCAAGTACCCTGGGCAGGGTGACACAATGGTTTTTACCACCTGTTTCCTGATGTGTAAGGAATGTGGGGGGACTTGTCTGGATGGAGACGGGGGAGACAGAGATTCTCCCCCCCTCCATCCAAAATCTTGCCCAAACACACAGCAATACACAGAAAGATTTCCGGGGAAACGATACCTGGATATTTACCTAAGGATTATTTCCTGGCCCTGGAATTCCTGAGGGACAATATTTGAATACATACCTAAGGACTAAAAACTGTATAAAAGACTGGAGCAACTACTGGTTTGGAGAGAAAAACGGGGAGAAAAACAGAGATGAAGGAAGACACAGGAGACAACCACGCCGCTGAGAAGGGAAAGCCGGGACAATGCTGCTCCGGAGAAAAGAGGCTGCCCGGAGGACCACAGCTCCAGCCAAAGCCTCAGCACCCTTTCTCTACAGACCCAGGCTGCCCAGAGGAGCCTCAGCACCATTCCTGTACCAACCCAACATCTCCCCAGAGGACCACAGCTCTTCTCCAGCAAAAGCCTCAGCACCCGGACCTTGACAAACGGTGCTTCCAAAACCTGGAAAGAACTTAATTACTCAATAATCCCATAGCTGTTGTCTAAAAAGATCATGGGATTTTGCATTAATCTTAATTTCTGTTCATTCTACTTAGCTATGAAACCTGCCATATTTCACTTTTGAAAACAGATTCATCATGCTGCTAGAATTGCATGCTTACAAAATGTGATCAGCATCAAAACATTTATAGCCTTTTCCACTTTTGGGTTAGGCAGTGAATAAACAGCCTAGAGCCTGTTGGTCCAAATCTCTAAAAATAACTTAATGAAAAAAAAGAAAAGAAAAAAAAAAACCTGCATGCTTAGATTTGGGGAAAAAAAAAAAACAAAAACAAGAAAATAAGAACTAAATAATCAAGAAAGACAGATAAAATAGATAAACGCATCTAAGCCATCTTGTTAATCTTTTAAAGGTTTTTCAACGGGAATAAAACCCAAAGATCACTTGAACTTAGATTCCTGAGTACCTATTAGGGCATCATAGTAAGTTTTCTGACCATTAAATCTGCTCATCTTCCAAAGCAATAAAGTATTGCTGCAGAAAATTGTCTCAGCACTTTGAAAATATTTACCTCTATATTTTATCTGAATTCATACAGGATTAGGTGAAAATTTCTTCAACTGTAATGACAAGTTCATAAGCATTTTACTGCTAGAGCTTTTCAGTGACATTTTTCAGTCTCAGTCTCAGGCTGCACCAGGGGAGGTTCAGGTTGGATGTTAGGAAGAAGTTCTATACAGAGAGAGTGATTGCCCATTGGAATGGGCTGCCCAGGGAGGTGGTGGAGTCACCATCATTGGAGGTGTTCAGGAGGAGACTTAATGGGGTGCTTGGTGCCATGGGTTAGTTGTTTAGTTGGGTTGGATTGGTTGAAGGGTTAGATGCGATGATCTTGAAGGTCTCTTCCAGACTGGTCTATTCTATTCTATTCTATTCTATTCTATTCTATTCTATTCTATTCTATTCTATTCTATTCTATTCTATTGTTTCTAATGAAATACAAACACACTCCAAGAGGAACTAGTTGCCTGTATTTGAGGTTTAGGTTTACAAAACATTTACAGAAAGGAATTATTTACATCACACATTAGTATTCTAAAGCTTCCACACAAGACCACCAAAAGTGAGAAACTGTGTCCTAAAGAGCTTAAAACAGTTGAGAATGTGGAGCCAAATATTACCCATCTCATACATCACAGTATCACAGTATCACAGTATAGCCAAGGTTGGAAGAGACCTTGAGGATCATTGAGTCCAACCTATCAACACAGACCTCATGACTAGACCATAGCACCAAGTGCCACGTCCAATCTCCTCCCGAACACCTTGAGCGATGGTGACTCCACCACCTCCCCGGGCAGCACATTCCAATGATGAATGACTCTCTCGGTGAAGAACTTTCTCCTCACCTCGAGCCCAAACCCCCCCCAGCGCAGCCCAAGACTGTGTCCCCCTGTTCCGGTGCTGGTTGCCTGGGAGAAGAGACCAACCCCTTCCTGGCTACAACCACCCTTCAGGTAGTTGTAGAGGGCAATGAGGTCACCCCTGAGCCTCCCTCTTCTCCAGGCTAAACAATCCCAGCTCCCTCAGCCTCTCCTCATAGTGCTCATGCTCAAGGCCTCTCACCAGCCCTGTTGCCCTCATCCACAGAGCTTCAACATAACTGGTGTGGAAGTTGGAAAGAATTTGACTAACTGAGGCAGCACAAGAGATGGAGAATGTAAAGATGTGCCAAACAATCTCAGCCATCCTCCTGAACATGAGGACTTGTTCTTGACAGTATCTTTTATATATTGCTAATATTACATTTGCTGCAGTTCCCAAACTCCCAGGTGTGACTGTTTTAGGCTGTGCCTTTAAGAAAGGGACAGTGCTGGAACACTCTGTCTGAGTATTTTGAAAACAAAGATAGGTCTAAACAAATTTCATTGGTAGATAGGTAAAATGCAACTTTAAGTTTTAGTTCACTTTGAGTCTCTCTCAGTTCCAGTCTATTCTGTCTTTTCAGCCTGTCTCTCTGAGCAACCAGCCGGAGCTGACCTTGAATAACAGGTAAGAAAACTAATCCTTGCATGCACTTTTGAGCCTAACAAGACTTTCCTCCTTAATAATTACCTTTTCTCTCTCTCTAACCCTTTTTTTTTTTGGGAAAAAGGGAGGTGGGGGGGAGAGAGGGGGTACAGGGAGGGGAACACTCCAGAGGAGGAGGAGGGAGTTTTGTTCTGTATTACTTTCTTTGCTGTATAATTCTGTATATATTGTAAATACTGTATATATTGTGTATACATTCACTGCATTTCATCCTGCTTGTAAATACAGCTTTGCTCCTCCGACTTAGTCAGCTGTGGTTTCTTTCTTTGTGGGGGGAGGGAGAAACTTTCACCACCACACCAGGTGAAGAGCTTTTCCTTCCTTCTTTAAAAACCACATTCCTCATTCCACTATCAAGTTTCTTTCACAGCCAGGTAAAACCTTCTGCTGCTATAAATACAATTTAATACACAGAAGGTGCCACACTCAATTATTTTGCTTTTCACACATCTCAAACATTCCTGGGCTACCACAATGCTCTGTTCCCTTTAATCATTGCTCCGGCACCTTATTCATGCCTTACAATTTTTATCAAGACACACTGGCCTTTTCTTGATATTCCATAATGGTTTCTTAACTCCCTCTAGTCCTTTGCTCTTTTTTGATAATATGATGCTTGTAATGATACATAACAGAGCCAGGAAATGTCTGGATAAACCAGAATTAAGTAAGCTATTGCTTCAGACAGATAGCACGCTCCTGCAAATAAAGATAGAAGAATAGGAAATGATAGGTTTTCTCCATTCACTGAATCTCTCAACGAGGAAGCTGCAAGCATAAAGGTCAGGAGATGGATCAGCATCAAAAATTGAGACTTTCTGCATCAGGAAACTCCAGATGAGCTATGTATTCCTATGGATGTTGCTGACAATGATTTAATGCACTAACACAGCACCATGATGCAAACAGTAGAGATCTTAACTCCTCACTATGGAAAGACATTGAGCTGCTGGAACATGACCAGAGAAGGGCAATGAGGTTCACGAAGACCCTGGAGTACATGACCTATGAAGAGTGTCTGAGGGAGATGGGGTTGTTCAACATGGAGGAGACTGTGGGGTGACCACCAGTTATTTGTTGGTCAAGACATGTGAAGCAAACATTGTTCACAGTTCACATAAGGCTGAGAATTGCTGAAACGTCAGGATATTAGTTCTGTATTTATTGGCCAGAATGAAGTACACAGTAACCAAAAGATAGCTGTTGCTTCCAGCCATGTGGAGAAAACATTAACCAGGGATCAAATCCTACTAATTCACATTCAAGATACTTAATACTTTTTCTGCTTCACATTTACACAGTACTCACCTCCAGTACTGTGTGCAGTTCTGGGCCCCTCACTACAAGAAAGATATTGAGGTGCTGGAGTGGGTCCAGAGGAGAACGACAAGACTGGTGACAGGACTGGAGAGAAAGCCTTATGAGGAGAGGCTGAGGGAGCTGGGGGTGTTTAGCCTGGAGGAGACTCAGAGGGCAACTTATCACAACTCTACAACTACCTGAAGGGAAGTTGTAGTAAAGTGGGGGTCAGGTTCTTCTCCCAGACAACTTGTGATGAGAGGGCATGGCCTGAAGCTGCACCAGGGGAGGTTTAGGTTGAATGTTAGGAAGCACTTCCTCATGGAAATGGTAAATAGACACTGGAACAGACCAGACAGGGAGGTGGTGGAGTCACTGTTCCTGGAGGTGTTTAAGGAAAGACTGGATGTGGCACTCAGTGACAAGGTCTAGTCAATGTGGTGATGCTAGGTCATATGCTGGACTTGATAATCTCAGAGGTCTATTCCAGCCTCAATAATTCTGTGATTCTCATTTTACCAAAAAAAGGACACTGTGGGGAACTCAGAATTTCAGAGGACTTTAGCGACTTAGCTTCACAGACGCATGAACATGAAATATCAATCCAGCACTCTGAAAACTGTACTACAAGCTTTCAATTTTTTATTTTTTATTTTTTTAAGTATACTTATAAAAGGATGAGATACCCCAAACTGAACAAATAATTTGCTTTTCTTTTTCTCACAGAAGATTGTTTCTTTTGACACTGTTGCTGCATGCAAATTTTGTTAGTAATGCTCGTTTTTCAGCTTTGCAAATAAAAAGCACTTTACTGAACATGCAAATGGACCTCAAGCTCATCCAGTGCTAAAACTCCAAGATGAGTTCAGATACTGACATTTTAAAATATAGTGCCAACTCTGAAGATACCATTCAATAGCCCTCCCATACTAAAAAGTCATGCTGACAGTAAGACCAGTTTTCCTTCCAACTATCTACCATTTTGAAGTAATGTTCCTGAGCACAATTCAGTTAAGATGGATATGTAATTTTTAAATGGCTTATTGTTAAAAGACAGTATCTGCTTTTCCTAATCCTAGTGTTGTGAAATGATTCAGGAAATAGTGTAGCCTGTTAGCCATCAGGGAAGGGGGAAGAAGTGAAGGCAAATTGGTTATTGAGGAAAAATGAAGTGATGGTAGACTTGTGGTATTACCCATATTGGGCTCTCTCACCAAACGCGTTGTTAGTTTGTTGGTGGTCTGTTAAGCTAGCTGATAAAAATGTGGTAGAAACCTGCCAAGAGAGCTGAAACCCCTCCAAAGAATATTTCAGAAAGCTGGTAAGAGCCAGATAACAAGAAACAGTAAGCACAGAACAGACAGACCTCAAGCTGCACAAACACTTTAATTCTTCAAATACTGTTAAACCTACACAAACTGCTTTCCGCAGTAATGCCCAGGCTTTAGCTCTAAGAACCTTAGATGATTTGTGTCCAAAAGGAGGGCACAAGGAAACCACAATGTCCTACCTCTATCCATCATTGGCAATGATTACAGTAGGCTTTTGCCAAGCCGCAGAAAAGTTTTGTGTCATGATAAGCTCTCTGCAAATACTCCAGCAGTAGCTCTGCTATCTCAGTGGTCCATTTCTGCTCCCAGACCACAAACTCTCCCAAATCACAAACCCTGGGCCTCACAATGAATCATGGCTGACCCCAGCAGTTACTGTGTTTAGAATGCAATGTTCCAGCAACAGTTGTGCACCCCAAAGTGTTTCAGCCAGCTGAAGGAGCCTCTGGGCAACAAAATGAAGCAACAACCACTACTATAGCCCAACAAAGGCATGAACCACCACATGAACCTGGCAAAACTTACTGCAAGAGCCTGTTTACAGCATCCCTAAGATCCTTACACTCCTAAAATTACTACCTATTCACTCCCCATCCATTCCTGTAAAACATGACCACATGAATGTTCAAAGAAAGTGAAGCCAAAAGGGCAGACCAGGGCACTATACACAGATCAGGTTTAAAATATTGACAAAGATTCATTGAAAGGTGTTTGAAGTTCTAAATGTGTATTTTTAAATACTACATGAAAGGCAGATGTGTGAAGTGTGCATCTATTTTTATGTTGCATCTTGGTGAGGCTTTCAAAAATTAAGAGTAGTCACACCAAAAAGGGCTTGGAATGAGCTAACAGAACAATAATCATTTTGTCACATCTATAGCAATGTAGTAGCTGATAGAGTGACACTGTAGATGAACTGAAATCATGGGAATCACTCTCAATTTTCAGAGGCATCATTCAAATGCCTTATTATTAGAGCACAATTTGCTGTACTTGTTTTTCTCTGCCTGAGGAAACACAGGTGCCTCTGGCTGGTGACAATGCATGGTCATATTTCATCTCTGTGATAACCCAAACTAGCAACCAAACCCTACACCATTTGCCAAGACTCCAAGGTGTCAGTCTTACTATCAAGAAGAAAGATGCAGCAGCCTCTGGTGCCAGAGAGATTCAGTTTCTGGGAGTGCGGTGGCAGGATGGACGCGGACACATTCCAGTGGATGTGGTAAACAGAGTCTCTACCATGGCAAATCCCATGATCAGAAACTCTATGTCTCTTGGGTATAGTGGAATTTTTGAGACTGCACATTCCTGGATACAGTCAGATTGTGAAACCTCTGTACAATGTGACTTGAAAGAGAAACAGTTTCCAGTGGGGTCCTGAGCAACAGGCAGCTTTTGACCAGATAAAACACAAGTAGTCCAAGCAATGGGTCTGGGACCTGTCTGAACTGGTCTAGACATTAAAAACATTTTGTACATGGCTGCAAGTGACAATGGTCCAACCTGGTGCTTGTGGCAAAGAGCTCCAGGTGAGACACGTGGATTTCCTCTTGGTTTCTGGAATTGAGGCTACGGAGGCTCAGAGGCAAATTATACTCCAACAGAGAAAGAGATTCTAGCTGCCTATGAAGGAGTAAAAGCTGCTTCTGAAGTAATTGCAACTGAGTCACAAATTCTAGCTCCTAGATGCCAGTTTTTGATTGGATGTTCAAAAGTAAAGGCTCTACACCACATCATGCCACAGATGCCACATGGTCTAAGGGGATGGCTCTGATAACACAGAGAGCTTGAATGAGAAATCTTGAAAGGCCTGGTCTGGCGGAGGTGATCACAAGCCGGCCAGAAGGCAGTAACTGTACCAAACCTCCAGAGGAGAGAGTAACTCATGCTAAGGAAGCTCCTCCTTAAAATGACCTTTCTGATGATGAAAAGAAATATGCTTTGTTCACAGACGGTTCCTGTCGTCTTGTTGGAAACAAGCGAAGGTGGAAGTCTGCAGTGTGGAGTCCAACACACCAAGTAGCAGAGGCAAAAGATGGAGAAGAATCCAGTCAATTTGCAGAGGTAAGATCTGTCCAGCTAGCTCTTGACGTAGCTGAATGTGAGAGATGGCCAAAGCCTTATCTTTACACTGACTCATGGATGGTAGCCAATTCTCTGTGGGGTTGGCTAAAGAACTGGAAGAAGAGTGGTTGGCAGAGAAAAGGAAAACCCATTTGGGCAGCCGACCTGTGGCAGGACATTGCTGATCGAGTCGAGAGAGTTCCAGTGAAGGTGAAACACATCGATGCTCACATTCCTAAGAGCAAAGCTACTGAGGAACACCACAACCATCAGGCAGATCTAGCTGCAAGACTTTCTCAAGTAAACATGGACTCTGATTTTGATCTTGACTGGAACCACCAAGGTGAGATGTTCTTAGCTCGGTGGGCTCATGATTTGTCAGGACATCAAGGCAGAGATGCAACATACCAATGGGCTCGTGACAGATCCATAGACATTTCCATGGATGCTATCACAGAAGTCATCCAGGACTGTGACATTTGTGCATCTATTAAGCAGGCAAAGCGAATCAAGCCCTTGTGGTATGGTGACAGATGGTCCAAGTACAAGTATGGTGAGGCCTGGCAGATTGACTACATCTCTCTACCTCGTTCCTGATCTGGTAAGCAATATGTGCTTACTATGGTAGAGGCAAACACTGGATGGTTGGAAACTTACCCAGTTCCACATGCAACTGCACACAACACCTTTCTTGGTCAGGGGAGACAAATCCTGTGGAGACATGGAACTCCAGAGAGGATTGAGTCAGACAATGGAACTCACTTCAAAAACAATTTTGTGAAAACTGAGCCAAAGAGCAGGGCATTGAGTGGATATTCCACATTCCCTACTATGCACCAGCTGCAGGGAAGACTGAACGCTACAACAGTTTGCTGAAGACCATTCTCAAAGCCGTGAAGGGTGGATCTAACACAAGCAACCTGGCTGGTAAATAGCAGAGGTTTAGTGAATCGAGCTGGACCTGCAGCTACAAAAGGTAGAGGATGATAAAATTCCTGTTGTTAGAGAAAAGAATATGTGTTTGGGTACTGTTTGGGTACTTTCTCCTTCAGGAGAGGCCAAACCTGTCCAAGGGGTGGTTTCTGCTGAAGGTCCTGGTCACACTTACTGGGTAATGCAAGAGAATGGTGAAATTCAGTGTATTCCACAAAGAAATCTAACTTTAGCTGAGTGAGTTTAACTTCAGAGTGTTGTACAGATACAGCATTATGCCCAAAAAGAAGAATCCATGAGGACTCTATAGTGCATGAACCCTAAGAACCCTGAGAGCCCAGAGTCAACTGAGAGTCCCTGCTCTTTTTCTTCACCTTATCTGCAGAGAAACAAATTGTTTTCTGTTTTCTTGTTTCCTATTTTTTGAACTTCTGAATCATCTACATCTGAGATAGCCAGAATGGACTATGACCTTCATTTACTCATTATTGTGGATATTGTTTTAGATTAGATGGATAGTATTAGCATCCAATGAAATTGTTTAGAAGGGGTGGACTGTGGTGGGTTTAGGCTATGCCTTTAAAATTCAGCAGATTTCGAGCAGGAAAGTAGAAAACCATAAATAAATCACTACTGGGTGTAAAAAGGAAAACAAAATATTATTCTAAACAAATTCATTGGGTAAATATCTGGAATAAGAGGAGCTGTACCATAACAATTCTTCCCATTCCTTTTTCTCCTCTCTTCTGATCTCGGCTGTTTTGCTTTGCTCAGGAGAGATAAAGTGCTTCTGGCTGGCCTTGGATAAGTCTTAACCCACTGCTTTTCTCTCTCTGCTCCTCTCTGTCTCTGGGGACAGGGAGGTTTGGGGGGGGGGGGGGGGGGGGGGAGGGGCAGTGGAACGGTGTCCCTGGTCTTTTTGACCAGGGAGGTTTTTGTGTTGTTTGCTAATTGTAAATATCTGTATCATATTGTAAATACTGTATATTCTGTACATATTCATTGCATTCCATTGTAGAGAGTAGATTTTGCTTGTAAATACAGCTTCATTTACTTCTAACTGAGTTGGTCTGGCAAAAAATTAATGCTGGAGGGAAATTACAACCCATCACATCTGGAAAGCTGTGGATTTACCAGCTTTGTCTTCAGCTTTGTCCTTCTTCATGATGCCCATGCACTAGTCTGCTCAAGCATTTTCTGCTTACCAACGCTTTTTGAAAGGGTAGCATTACTCTCACTTCTCTGTCTAAAAGTTCAGTGCATTGTCTAAGCTCCTTGTCTGGGCCTCCTGTACAGCCAATGAGAATAGATAAAGTGATGAATCTATTCTGTAGAGCTGCTGAACACAGATGTCTAAGAAGGTATTTTGTGTCAAGCTATGCAAGCATCTCTGTATTGACTACGGATAAGACAACATATTTAGACAACTAAATTAGACAAAACATTATTATTTAGTCAATTAAATATATAGCTGAATGAAATTCTTCTTATCCTTCATAGGCAATAGCAAAAAAATACAATCCTCAGCACAGGTAAAAGTGTTAGAAATCTAAAATACAGCCATAAAGGCACTAACATTTTTATCTTTGATTTTCAACATATTACAATTTATTTAGAAGTAATTATTTTTCCATTCTTATTTTTTTTAAACACATGAGGGTTTTTTAACATCTGTACAAACAAATAACTTTTTCACGTTGAAATTCAAGGTATTAACATAGTCACAAATTTCCAGGGGTGAGGACTGTAACAAACACCACCAAACTGTCCAGAAGGAGGAGGAGGTAAAATCTTCAACATACATACAAAGTATCTTGAGAATTGTTTGCTTTAACTTCAGAAAAAAGTCAGCCTCTCAAGGAAAATTTCCTGAAGGGGAGTCACAAGTGTCATTTCTCCAACTTCATAACTCACCTCTAAAAAACACAACCCAGGTTGCTGAAAATGTTTAGGTGTCTACCTTTATAAAGATCAGGGTCTACACACCTCATACTTCAAACAGCATCCTAGTGCTTTACATTCCTGCACTTGTGTTAATTTGGAAAAAAAAAAGTTACCTTCCCAATTGTGCTATGGCTCATGATTGACCATAAAGGAAATCTTTAGAGAAGTTACTTATTTTGCAGAACTGCATTATACAAGAATGCACAACACTTTTGGTGTGCCACAAAAGCAGATAACTTGCTTTCCAAAATTCAGGGTAATTGGTTAAGGAAAAAAAATAATCAGTCTGAAACTTGCACTCAAGTAGAGAACTTGCTTGTTGAGATTAATCCTTATCACAGTCATGTACTTTCTAAAAACATAGAGAATATATTATGTGATTTCAGAAGATCAGCTCATTCTGCATTACAAAACATGTTCCAGGGAAGCTAACTTTCCAGAGGCTAGTGCAAGCCTAGAGGGAGCTGAGAGAAAGCACTCTGCTCTTTTCTGCCTTTTATTTTACTGAAAGTTAGTGCTACATGTCACTTGAGGACACACTAGCTGCCAGCTGGTTTGAAATCAATAATTAATAAACATTTATTCACTAAGAGGGAATCCAAAATGAGGGAAAAATCAATTTAATTTCAGTAATTCCAGTATCTCCTGGTTGTCATAAACAAATGCAAGAGATTTTACCCAAAATATGGGCAATAAGATATAAAAATCAACATAAAAGAGTGTTGCAGATAGAATTTGTATCATCATCTCATGGGGAAAAAACCTGACACTGGTCCAAAGAGCTAGCCTGCAGAGGAAGGCTTGGTTTTATTTCCCTGCAATGCTACTGTTTTTCTCTCTTACCTTAGGCAAATCACCTCATTTCTTTTTTGCTCCAGCTCCTCTTCTACGCAGTAGAAATCAGAGGAGATTTCCTACTGGCACACTGTGACAATACACAGATTAAAATGTAAAGACTTCAAATGTTACAGAAAGAAAAGCTAAAACTGTATCACAGAATGGATGTGTATCATTCTAAGTCCAATTTATGTTTATGATATGCTCGTTCTAATTGCATTCTTCTGTGTTATATGCACTGTACTGTACTCTGCTCCATTGTCCTCTGATGCTTTAGGCCAAAAATCCTGTAAGATCAGTACTCCAGCAAATTTTACAATGAAAGCATCTCGCTGTTATATTTGTCTCATTGTGCTTTTCAGTTTCCTGTCTTTGTTAATTCATCAAAATGCCATGATTAAAGTAGAAAGCCAGATTTTTGCCATATATGCCCATACTCATGGTTATACCACTAATGATCATATTCTGGCTGTAAAGCATTTACTGTCACTTTCCTCTAGGGCAAATTACTTGAGAAGATCAGAGCTGCTCAGAGAATAATTTCAGGTAGCAGAGTAACTTTGCATTTCACCCTGTTAGCCAATACTTCTAGAAACCAAGTCACGAGGAAAGACAGAGAGTGAACCTCTTTCAAGCACCTGTACCACATCAGACTGCGTCTCAGCATCCTCAATGTTATTTTCCTGTCAGAAACACTGCGAAAAACTCTCAAGTCTTTTAATTTATCCAGAAGACAATGACAGGACAAGGAGAGAGACGAAATACCAGATTGGAAAGCAGAAACTGAGGACTTTTTCCATGCTTGAGTGTCCCTTAGTTTGCTCAGAACTTGTATCCGGAGCTTCCCTCATCCTTTAAGAAGCAGTGCAAGTATAAACTGCATAGCTGCAAGACGTTTCACTGGGAAACGCTGCTTTACATTTTCTATAAAGTTTTTAGCCAGGAAGAACAGAATCTGGGCATCCAGTGTTTAAATAGCTTTACCTAGTCAGGGCTATGAATACACAACTGTATGAACTCCTCACAAGGCAGAGGACAGTATTATGAATTTATTTTATCAAGAAGAAGAATCAGGCTCATAGCACACAGGTTGGGAGAAATTCAGTTCAGATAGAGAGAAACACAGCGCTTGTCACATCTGCTAAAGGAAAGGACTCAGTTCAGTGTTTCACCAGCAGCACTGGGGCTTCAAGAACAAAGTGCAAGAAAGCCTGCAGGAATCTCAGGCTGGTATAAATTGGCATACCATTGCAAAAGGCCAGTGAGTTTATCATACAGCAAAAATGCTCCTGCTTTTCAAGTTTTATGAAACACACTGCTTGTTCATGCAGCTGTACTCTTAATTTAAATAATCCACTATTTGATTACTCTTCCTTTTTAAAAAAACAACAAGATTTTAATATTTTACAGACAACATAAAGATATTTCTTCAAGGCCACTTAGTAGATGATGCATCTAGGATGTGACACTTTCTGAGTACTTGTTCACTTTCTCATTTAGGCTAATGTTGGAGAACTCAAAATGTGTATGCAGAATATCACTCGAAATAGCAAAAAGTAAATCCTTTGGATCCTGTAAGTTATGGTAATGGAAACTTGCTCATGAAAGTCTGCTGCTGAGGAGTTAACAAAGGGAAGGGCTACCATGACCAGATGTACGAGATCAAGAGTGTCATCCCACTTGGTCTCCTTTGCT
Organism: Melanerpes formicivorus; assembly: GCF_026170545.1. NCBI lineage: Eukaryota > Metazoa > Chordata > Aves > Piciformes > Picidae > Melanerpes > Melanerpes formicivorus. The sequence goes on from NW_027142355.1 coordinate 34,714,813, forward strand.
GCTATGGATACGAGTTTTCCAGTTTACAGAAAGAATACAGGATTTTCAATTTTAGCACTTTTATGGAGTGTTAAAAGGTACCCTAAACCAGAGTGCTTTCTTCATGCCTTTCCTTGATAGATGCTGTGATTGTTACATGTTTTTGGAACTGTAAAAAGGTTCAGCTTGAATAGTTCAGTCCCTGGTGTGATTTTATATGCCTTCCTTTCTGAGAACTTTTGGTGACCTCACCAGAATCTTGAACTACATTACCAATACAGATTACTGATTCTAAAAGTTCTGGTCTTTTTTCAAGTCTCTTTTCTATAGCCTTTTTTTTTATTTAAATTTTAAAACCCCCTGGATTAGGCCAAGCCAGTTTGCTAGAGCGCTTCTAGGCCCTGCGTTATCTATAAAGCGCTCGCCTGTTCGGAAAGATTAATAAACTCATTTTGCTTTACAGTGGCTTTAAGGATTTAGACTGAGATTTTCCAAAATATCATGTGATTTGGGATCTTGAAAAAGGAAAGTTCATTCCTAAAAAAGCAAAAAAACCACATTTAAAAAAAAAAATCACAAAAATCAGCAAATTAAAAAACCCCTACCTGGTACAAATTACTCACTTTAAACACCTTTGCTAGGTGTTTTACCTAAGTAGGCTAAAATTCTTATTCTGACAAAATTCTATCCCTGCCTAAACAAGAAACATATCACACAGCCTGACCACCCTAGCCTTACTCGCAAATGCAACTGCCCAGCCTGAATGGCTCCTCCAGCACACACCTACACTAGAGAGAACAGCAGCCTCAGAAAACACGAAATTGGGCTCACCAGGGCATTTCCAATCTAATTTGCATTTATGAAAGTTCATACAGCTAAGAGTCCCTCATCACTCTAGCACAAGTAAGTCAAGTCAGAATCAATACATCCCTGAGAATATTTGTTGTACATCTCCATTTGCAGAAGCCCTTTTTTTTTCCCCCCCAAGTGCATAATGCATGAGAAAACTTATTATTTCTCACTGCTCTAATACAGAGCATGGTACGTTTGTCCAAAGCTCCCTCCAAAATCCCTGGGAGCTGTGGGATCAGAAAAAAAACCTTAAGATTGGACTCAAAATGACTAGGCAGACTTTGCCAAATTCATCAGCACCACTGTAGGCCAATCAAAGAATGAACTAATCCTAGAAATAAGTATTTGACAAAAATAATCATTCAGGAACTCCTGTGAAAGTTCACCTACGGTAATGAACGCTGGAGCATTTGGTATCTCTCTTTTCACAAGTGCTCTAAGCGCAGCATTTTCTCTAAAGCTTTTTATCCTTTTTTTTCCCCACCTTTTCTCGGGAAGGAAGGGGGAGTGGGGGGCACACAGGCAGGAATGGGGAGAAATATGCACTTAATTCCAGAAAGATAATACTTGTCCTATTTCCTGGCCTGGCCTATAGTTGTTTAAAATAAACATGTTTTCATAAGTGATATGCTTAAGATAACACTCAGGGCAGCTGAGGTCTGGAATATTCAGAAATGTTGATGTACACTTCTTTGCCTCCCTCCTGCCTACCTTTAAAGTACATCATGCTTGAACCTCTTTTCAATTTTGCAGAACAGTGTACAGGATTTAACTAAGATAAAATTATTCTTGAAAACAACCGTTATTAATTCTGCTTCTAAAACAAGCCATTAGGTTTCACACCTTAAAGCTTTACTTCAAAAAGCACGGCTCTCCTTGTGCAATCATCAATACATTTAAAAATACACGATGCTAAAATAAAAACTCTTCAAATACTATATAAGACTGAAATGTACTGATGTAATGGAAAGGCAAAACATACTCTAGATAGCGAGTCGAACAGCGAATTTTACGCATTTCCTTTGAATTCAGCTACAGTCAGTTCCATAACTGACATAAGCGCGCATTCCTAAAACGTTGTTCATGCCCAGACAAAACATACTTATATGAAAAACGGCACATTCAATAAACACAACGTGTGCTGTAGAACTAGTTATTTCCACTTCAATGACACTGCTTACTGCCGGCCTGTTCGATGGAAAGCCGCTGGCATCCCCCCCTCTAAGGGAACACCGCGGGCCGGACAGGTCGCTGGAAAACTGGTCGAACCGGCACAAGTGACACGTCTCTCACTACCCCGTAAAGCGCTGGCTTGTACTCTAACACCAGACCGAATTGTTAATCACAGTCCTTTTACACAGCTTTAAAGTTTTTGTTTGTTCTGGTGGTGGGTGTTTTTTTTTTTTTGTCCTGCCCTCGGTTTTGCACAAACGTATGAAAATTGCCTGTTTTGCTTAAGTTGATTTTCCTCTTCGTTGCAAGAGCTCAGTCCTTCAGCCCTTGCTGTCCCCCTGGGACGTGGCACACCGGGAGGGGGCTGCTGCCGCCTGCCTCCCGAGTTATCGCTACCGAGAGGAACGTGACCGCTCGTCTTTCTCCCAAAACTAAGAATTTCAGACCTTCTCGGAGCGCCTGTTGGCGTTAAGCCGTTTTACCATTCCTTTAGGCTGTGAAGAACTGGTAGACCTGAAAAGAACTGCGACCAAGGGCAGTTAAAAGTGCTCGTCACGACCAGCACAAGCCTTTGCGGCACTCTCTACACTACAAGTGCGCCGGCCAGCGCACTTTAAACCCACCGTCCGGCTGCCGCCTACCCGGTCCCGAGCCCGCTTCTCGAAGTCCCGTCGCCAGCGACAGGGCAAGATTCTGGCCCCGGTGGTACAGCACCCAGTGGGGCACGGCGTGCCACCACCTCCGGGATCGTTGGAGCGGCTTGGAGGAAGGGAGCGGCCGGCTCTCTCCCTCCCACTCTCCTCGCCGTGCCGAAACCCGGGTCCGAGCCCTTTCGAAACCCCTTTCCATCCCCTCTCCCCGGCGGCGGTACGCGGCAAGGGGCCAGCGCTCACCTGTGGCTGCCGGCGGGAAGACGCTGCCTCTCTCCGCTGCCGGAGCCCGTGCTGGCAGGCGGCCGCCGTCCGCCGCAGAGGGGTTAAGCACTTGAAAAGCCCATCTTGTCGGGTAGAGACCCCCTGAGGGGCTGATTTGTTCCGCCGCGGGGCACAGCTTGAGGGGGACGGGGCTGGCGGGGAGGGGACGGAGCTGGGCAGGGCTCGGCGGCGCCCCTGCTCGCAGTAAGTTCTCGATGAGGAAACTTTTGCCCAGGTTGCCGAAGCCTGGCGCCGCCGGCAGGTTCAGGAGAGCCGAGGAACCCACCAGGTCCCAGTACAGGGCACTGGGCAGCATAGCGAGGGCTTTCACCCCGCCTCGCCCTGCCCGGCCCAGCCCAGCCCGGCCGCCGCGGCCCTTCACTGGGCAGGGACGGGGAGCCGGGCTATAGGGCTGGGCGGGCGTACAGGACGCCTCTCCGAGGGCTGAGGGGAACGGAGCGGAGAACTCGTCGGGGCTCTCCGTGGAGATGCGGCGCTCCCCTTCGCCGGGCTGGAAGGTGTGTCCAAGCGTATTCATTATGTCAGCCGGGGACGGGGAGTGATGGACACGGCCAACAATGCCGCCTTGCCCGACAGCCTCCCCGGGGGAAGGGGGGTAGGGCGGGGAGTTGAATGGCCCCGGCTGCGTCCTGGCGCACGGGTGGTTGTCCCACTTTACCCGCCGGCCCCCCCCGGACCCGCCGCCCTGCAGAGAGGCGAGGGGCGCTCCCTGAGGGGGGCACCGCTGGTTTCCCGACACGGCGGCGAGCTCGCGCCTCCCGCTGCGGGGCAGCACCTGTGCGGAGGGGAAAGGAAAGGCCTCTGGCCTCCGTCCCGACAGGGAGGTGGCACCGGTGCTGGCCGCAGCGAGATCATGCCGACCTAATGATCCCATGAGGTAATGGGAAGATAGTCATTAGCTCACTCCCCCAGGGCTTCTTTTTTTTAACTTTTTTGCTTTGGTTATGCCCTTCCACATGCACGCCGGAGTTTCAACATTTGTCTTAATAAATCCAATTAAGATCAACGTGGCACCGTTAATCATGTTTTCCTCAAGATGTGGGACTGCTTTCTGTGAGCATAAACATCCTTTGGCAGAGGTGGCAGAGTCCTGGCCTTCTTCCTTGCATGTTTTTTTTTACTTGTTTTCTTACAAACCACGCAGGGTGGTGAAGATGTCTCATGTTCCAGTTCAAACAGAACTGGGAAGTTCTGCAGAAAGTTAAAATTGGATGCCATTCCCAAAGACTTGAAAGCATCTCCCTGTTTTTCGGATGAATCCTGTTATTTCCCACATCATTCTGGAGAAACTGGCTGGTCATGGCTTGGGCGAGTGGATGCTTGGCTGGGTAAAAAACTGGCTGGATGGCCAGGCCCAAAAAGCAGCGGTGAATGGAGATAAATCCAGTCGGGAGCCAGTCACAGCTAGGGTTTCCCAGGGCTTAGAATTGGGGACAGTTCTGTCAGTGATCTGGACAAGAGGACTGAGTGCACCTTCAGTAATTTTGCAGATGACACTTAAGTTGGGAGGGTAGGAAAGCTCTGGACAGGCTGGATCAATGGCTTGAGGTTCAAAATGCCAACTACTGGGTCCTGCACTTGGGTCGCAACAACCCTGTGCAATGTTCCAGGCTTGGGCAAGAGTGTCTGGAAAGTTGCCCAGTAGAGAAAGACTTGGGGGTGTTGATTGACAGCTGGTTGAATATGAGCCAGCAGTGTGCTCAGGTGGCCAAGAAGGTGACAAGCATGACAGGGGAAGTGATTGTCTCCCTGTTCTCAGCACTGGTGAAGTCTTGAGTACTGTGTTCAGCTCTGGGGCCCTCACTACAAGACATTTTGGTGCTAGAACAGATCCAGAGAAGGGCAGCAAAGATGGTGAAAGATCTGGAGAGCAGGTCTTATGAGGAGCAACTGAGGGAGGCAGGGTCACTTATTCTGGAGAAAAGGAGATTCAGAGAAGAACTTATCAATCTCTACAACTACCTGAATGGAGGTTGTAGTGGGGTGGGTGTTCGTCTGTTCTCCCAAGTAGCAACTGACAGGACAAGAGGAAATTGCCTCAAATTGTGCCAGGGGAGGTTTATGTTGGATATTAGAAGAAACTTCTTCACTGAAAGCATTATCAAACACTGGAATGCACTCCCTGGGGAGGCAGTAGAGTCACCATCCCTGGAGGTGTTTAAAAGACACATAGATGTGGTGATAAAGGTTTAACTCCAGACTTGGTAGAGCTAGGTAATGGTTGGACTTGATGATTTTAAAGGTCTTTTCCAACCAAAACGATTCTGTGATTCTCTGATTCAAAGCAGCTGTTCACACATCTAATCTCTCTGCTTTAATTTTGTATAGCAGAATGGCATAAATCCTTGGATGTCAGGGTTCATAGTTAAAAACAGCTGGAAAAGTGGAATCATGTATGTCCTCAGGCAGCAAATAGGAAGGGTGGTTTAACTGCTGTGGTACTAAGTGATACCTTGGGAGATATGAATTAAGCACATATATATCCCAAGCTTTCTTTTACTGCTTTAAGTAGATTGGCCCTGCCAGAGTTTGAGTGCTTAGTCCATTGGCACCAAGGTGGTGTTACCTGTGGTGAATGAGAATCTGAGTTGACCCATTTTCCAAAGTGGCTGTAAGTATGAGGATGAATAAGACCAATATGAGCTTATCTGACAATTTTGCTCTGACACAATCTCATTCTCTAACTGTTCCACAGTATTTACAGATCTGAAGGCTTTCGTCTTTGTAAATTCAAGATATTCATGCAAGTATTTTACTTGTGAACACTCTTTGAGACTGGAGTTGCCTCTTGTTGTGAAAAAGGTCAGAATCCAACTTGGGTTCTGGCAGTATGCATCATTGTAATGTTAAGGATGCAGAAATACATATTTATCATGTTTCTATATTAGCTGGATACACAGAGTAAGTAGGTATTCGTGTGGTGAATAGGTTTCATTTCATTTGCTGCTGCTGACTTTGAAGGTACTTACTCTTCGTTTGGATTTTGCCAACTGATTAATTTATGTTAACTAGACTGAAGGAGAGGAAAGTTTACTTAACTAGATATCTTGGCTTGCACTGAGTGATTGGAAGACATGAAGATACACTTCTTAGGTTGCAGAGCTTTTAAAAATGGAGTACATGGCACAGACGCTAAATGCTCAGCAGTCTCAGTCATGCCTTTGCAGCGCAAGTGTTGAATATGGTCTTACTCTCAAAGCAGACAATTTATTTAACATACTAAGCACAAAATTGGTGGAACTAAATCAAAGTGATTCCATTTTTACACCAGCTCTGCCCTTTCTCACTTGGCATTTTCAGCCTTCAGCTGATGGATCCCTCCCTTGTAGCTCCTTCCCTGTAGCAATCTGCGTTAAGCTGAATCCTGCCATTAATTCTACTTTTTCTTACAAACCTTTCAATTGCTTGAACAGGAAGCATGCATATTAGTTGTCAGATGTTCCTTTCAACTTTTCTCCCAGAAACTTTTTCTAAACTTGTTGACATTCTACTTACTTTCTTCTAAAGCTGCCAAATACATGACTAGTCATAAGCTGCAGCAGCCAACCACAAAATCCAAATAACAGAAACAATTCTTTATTCATTTCCTCATTTTACACTCTACCAGAGTCAATGTGTATCTACAGCATTTGCCATCTTTTCGTACATGTTGGTTTTCTGCAGACTTTTTGACAAGAAGAACCTTTCTGGCCAAGACAGCCATTTAAGCACCGGTCTGCACTCCAGTGAATTACTCAGTCAGTGAATTATTCAGTCATCAGCAAGTTTGCAGATGACGCCAAGTTAGGAGCATATGTTAGTCAGTTAGAGGGTCGAAAGGCTCTGCAGAGGGACCTCGAACGACTGGACAGATGGGCAGAATCCAATGGGATGTCATTCAACAAGTCCAAGTGCCGAGTGCTGCACGTTGGCCACGGCAATCCCATGCAGAGCTACAGCCTGGGATCGGAGTGGCTGGAGAGCTCCCAAATAGAGAGGGACCTGGGGGTACTGATTGACAGCTGCCTGAATATGAGCCAGCAGTGTGCCCAGGTGGCCGGGAGGGCCAATGGCATCCTGGCCTGCATTAGGAATAGTGTGGCCAGCAGAAGCAGGGAAGTCATTTTGCCCCTGTACTCTGCATTGGTTAGGCTGCGCCTTGAGTACTGTGTCCAGTTCTGGGCCCCTCAGTTTAAGAAGGACATCGAAACAGATGAACGTATCCAGAGAAGGGCAACAAGGCTGGGGAGATGCCTTGAGCACAAGCCCTCTGAGGAGAGGCTGAGGGAGCTGGGATTGTTTAGCCTGGAGAAGAGGAGGCTCAGGGGTGACCTCATTGCCCTCTACAACTACCTGAAAGGTGGTTGTAGCCAGGAAGGGGTTGGTCTCTTCTCCCAGGCAACCAGCACCAGAACATGGGGACACAGTCTCAAGCTGCACCAGGGGAGGTTTAGACTCGAGGTGAGGAGGAAGTTCTTCACTGAGCAAGTCATTCATCATTGGAACGGGCTGCCCAGGGAGGTGGCGGAGTCACTGTCCCTGGAGGCATTCAGGACGGGATTGGGAGTGGCACTTGGTGCCATGGTCTGGTCGTGGGGTCTGTGTTGATAGGTTGGACTCAATGATCCTCAAGGTCCAAAGGACAATGAGAGGGGTCCTTTCTTTTAACGCATAGGTGGGATTGGAAACCAGTAGCATGAGTATTTCAGGAGATGTATTTTCCAGGACCATGTAGCAGCAGTAGCTGAAAAGCTGTGTATTTCAAAAGAAGGATGTAAATAGGGGGAAAGTCCTATCTATCCCAGGGCAAGTTTGCACTGTGTAGTTCCTGAATATGAGTTTTCCCAAAGGTATCTCCAGTGAACAGAGGTAAAACGGCTAAAATTGATTTAGGAACTAAAATTAGTTACTTAAATGCCCTTTACATTCTATTAAAATCAGCACACCTGCCATTTCTAGGTGTGAAAACCTCACATGGTGTGTCCCGCCTGTTTCCATGCTTCCAGTGTTCTTTGGCAGCCTAACATGCTCCAACTGTATTACAGAGCTGTTTTATTCCATATAGCCAAGAATGAGGATCCATGCTTGCAGGAGACAGAGATGAGGTAATTGAATACAGGTCTTTTCTAATGCTCTCTTTGCTCAGGCATGCTAAAGGCAACTCTAAACGGTCATAATTTTACAGGATTCTGTGTATGACTCTTTAGAGAGAGACATCTATTTGAACTCTCTTATTAATTATCTTCATCTTTGCTTTTCCAGCAAAAATAATACCATACTGACTCTACTTTTCTCTTTGTAAGCTTCAGAGTGATATCTCCTAGACAAAGGAATAATACAGAAATCCCACCAGAGTGAATGTGCACTTCTTGAAGTTGATCCTGAAGTTCCCTGGCAATTTGCCATGAACTTAGACATCAAAATACATGTCTAAAATCATATCTGCCATTTTCTAGGTTAGATGCATTTTCTACAGTCTTTCTACAGATGTCTTGTTGTGCAGTTTCATCTAACCTCCAAGCTCTAACATTCTATGATTCTGTGAATGTGGTAGACAACAGTCCGCACAAGTATGTTCTTCCAGATACCAATGGCATCACGAGTTGCTCTAGACCTAGGCAGATTTTGCTCTGAATTTTCTCTCTCCACTCAAATATTGCTCCTTGGATGTTTTGGTGATGATCGTGCGTGGGGAGGCTGCATGTCATTGCTTGAGAAAGCCACTCACTGTCAGGCTAGGTTAACCTGAGTCTAAACCACAGGTGTCCTGAGGAAGTCTTTGGTATCTCTTTCCAGGAAAGAACAAGCTGTGGAAGGAGAGGAAAATCAGATTTGTGCACTCCAGCCAGGATGGGGTTCTGCCACTGCTCAGCATTTTCTCCATTTGGCTTGGAAATGTTTTCTGTGCATTGGTAGACATAGGCAGTGTTCAGAAAACAAAGCAGGAAACTACACTGCGGTATTGTTCTGCATGCAGCAGCAGCAGCAAAGGGGCAGCGTCAATGAGAGCCTGGGTGGGCTTGTGTTGGATATAGGCTTCTGCTGTAGCTGCCCACACAATCCACTTGCAAGCCTCTCAGTTCTTGCAAGCCACAGATGCCTTATGAGGGAGGAGCAAAACTGGCATCCAGCCCACAACATTAGAAGATTTGGGGCACCCTGTTGTTGCCGTTTTAATTTCTGAGGAGGCAGCTTGCTTTGAGACTTAACTTCTCTTCTTACCTCCTGCTGTAGTGGTGGGGTTTTTTTGGTTTGGTGGGTTGGGTTTTTTTTGCAGTCCTGACATCCTGAAAGCAATGTAAACTTTGCCAGGTTAGTCAGGCTTTTAAGGAGTCTAGATTTAGCTAAAGCTTTTTACAGCATTCCTGTCTGAACTTAACCATTCACCAGGAAAACTCTGCTGTGCTTAGGAATCACCATCATTCCGAACAAACACAGATGGAATTAGCATTCTTTCAATCCAGCTCCATGAAAAGCTTCAAGAGCTCAGTTTCAAGTGACTGAAGTAATTTCTGTGAAATCTGTCTTGGCATTAGATCTCAGCAAGTTACAAAAAACCTACATAGAAGTGAAATTCTGAAGTGTGAAAAGAAATTGATTCCCTGTCGAGTAATGTTGCAGATGTGCACAAAATCCTACTGCAGCATGCAACCTGACTTTTGTGCATCATTTTAACACATGTTGAAAGCTAGCTATATGGATGTGACTCAAATGTTTAAAACTATCCTTCTCCCCCACAGAAACCACACATGGAAAACTTCAGTCCTACAGGATTTTACTTGGAAGTTTAATTTTCATCGTTTGGATTTCTTTTTTTAAACCTCAGTGATGTACTGGGAGTAAAGCATAGTGTGTGGAAGAGAGCTTATATAATGGAACTTGTAACTCACATTTAATTGGACAGTAGCAAGATCTAGTGCTCCCACTCTTGATACAAAGGGTTCAGGAGACAGTATATAAAACATACAGCGATTCTCAGATGATGACTAAGATTTCTAAGAGTAAATCATCTTTACAACAGTGCTGATGTGAAGTACACATCCAATGGTCTGTCCAACATCATTTTCTGCCTTGGTATGATTTACAGCAGTGTTAATCCTTTAGGCATCTGATGATATAAAAAACAGAGCAAGGTGTTTTCTGAATATCTTGGGCATTTCACACAACTTTTATTGTGTACCTTTGTCCTCTTGAGAAAGCGATGGTGTTAAAGGCTTGTGTAAGTGTTTTAAGGAATGTTCTTCAATATTGGATTGACCAGCTGAAATCATGTAGTGCTCAAAAGTACCAGCTATTTCTACAGGCAGAGCACTGTGATCCTGTCACAGATCATAGTTTCAGACTGTGTTTTTAGCAAAAGACCATTATTAGATATCCTTCTAATAATGTACAAATCTAAGGAGTTTAAAGATTGAAAGGGTTACAGTTTTCTTTATTTCCCCACCCTTTCCAGTAGGCTTTCTCTGTCCATTCTCTCCCAGGATCTCTCTTCCCCCACTTTCTTATTTTACAGTTGCTGCCACAGTTTCAAAAGCTTTAACATCTTAGGTCAGAGAGTGCAGCATGCTGCTGCACTGCTCCAGCACAAGTGAGTATCTCAAAATAACTGGGACAGATGGACTCTCTTTTTTCTACTCCCTACATATGTTTCAATTACTGTACCTAGACAAGCCCTACAACGAGACACTTGCAGTTAATGCTATTAAAAGATAAATCAGTCATCATCTTCATGCTTCCCTTGAAAAGAACAAATCCAGATATTTTTTTCTTTTATAAAGATTATTTCTTAAATATTAGAAAATGTTTAAAAAAACCAGCAGAGAATCAAGTGGGGATATCTTTATGAACAAGAATAATTTCCCACTATTGACTTCCTTATTTTAAACTTTGTCACATAATGTGTGGAGCATGTGAGGTGCATTCAAAATTAATTCAGAAGCATTTTGACCTCAAGAGGTAAAGGTTCACCATTTGGTTAGCTTCCAAAGGGCTGACTTGAACGACTCTGGTCTCTTCTCCCAGGCAACCAGTACCAGAACAAGAGGACACAGTCTCAGGCTGTGCCAGGGGAGGTTTAGGCTGGAGGTTAGGAAGAAGTTCTACACAGAGAGAGTGATTGCCCATTGGAATGGGCTGCCCGAGGAGGTGGTGGAGTCACCATCACTGGAGGTGTTCAGGAGGAGACTTGACAGGGTGCTTGGTTGCATGGTTTAGTTGGTTGGGTGGTGTTGGATGATAGGTTGGACACGATGATCTTGAAGGTCTCTTCCAACCTGGTCTGGTCTATTCTATTCTATTCTATTCTATTCTATTCTATTCTATTCTATTCTATTCTATTCTATTCTATTCTATTCTATTCTATTCTATTCTACTCATAACTGAAGTATTAGGTAGTATAATGAAATTTCAAGGCAAAGAAAAACACAAATAGCTCCTGCAGTTGTGAAAGATGTAACACTTTGACATCTAAGTCTAAACCCAACATCTTTAATACAATTATGTAGTCCATTAACTGAGCAAAAGTCCCGCTGAGGTAACACTGCATACAAAGTACTGGACTGGTTTCTTGTGGCAGTGTCTCTTGCTGCACACCATCATAACCTCATGGAGGTTTTAATATTTTTTCACTGTTAGAAGCAAAGCTGTTAGCAGAATAACAAAAAAAGAAATCTACATTCAGAGCAACAAGGACACTCTGGTCGGAGCTGGACATGCTTTGCAAATGGTACACAAGAAGCAGAATCACCTTCTGTTTAACAATGATTAAATAAAACAGAATAGTTGTTGGATATAGCCATTCATTTCTTCAGGAACAACATCTTTTCTCTTTGTGGAATGACTAATCTGTCTTCAAAGAAAGAAAGGTGCAATTGCCAGTTTTTAGTTAGTAATTGAGGACTTTGCCTGTGCAATTCAGGGACCATCTTTTGTCCCATCTTTTTGGTCCAGACAAAGTGTTACTGAAGGAAATAGTAGTATTTCAGCATCATATTCATGAAAGGTTTGAGCCTACCTGGTCCATCTGGCTGAAAGGTTACATGCTGTGATGATCATGGTAGCTGAGCACCACTGAAGTCAAGATGACCATTCATATTAGTTTGGCTTTTTGGATAATGAGGCCTTATCATTTCCCAGAGGAAATCATGCTATTTGCTATAAGATTTACTATGTTTTGTCAATTTTTCTACTCAGAAAGGACCCTTTCATTTTTATGGTAACAACAGATTGAAGCACTCACCCCAAATACCTGTTTCTTAGGAAATAACCATTAGTGTTTCACAAACAATTTAGGGGTTGGGGGGAGAGAAGAAAAGGTCTGCAAAGCCGCAGCAGGGACTATGGTCCAGCAGGAGAGTAGGTAGTGAATCTTGCATGGCTGCTGACTGCTGGACAAAGCTTTTATTGCCCCAAACTACATAGGGACTGGCCAGCCTGGCTAAGCACACTGACCCCAAGGAAAACAGAATTTCTGCAAGCAGAGAGAAAGAGCTCAAACCTACCCAACCTAATTTCTCATGGTGGCTTCAGTGGGGCAAACTGACAGACTGAGGCAAGGATCCTGCTAAATGAGTTCCAAAATGGTATTTTAGTAGTAGTCTTTTGGAAACTCTGCCCTATATGGTGTAAGCCCTTTTTGTTGTTGTGTTTTATTTTGTTTTTCCCAGATATAACTCTTTGGTCTGTAGAAGGCATCATGCCATATGTGTCACATCTTTCCTGCATATGGTCTAGGTCTGTAAAATTCCCCTGTGCTTCAAGGTACTAATTTAGTAAAATCCTGGATTAGGAAAGATCTTTCAGGATTAAATGTCCTTTTATTGAAAATTAAGTAGCATAACTTCTGGAAATTCTTTCTACTTATGAACTAAAGTCATCACAGGAAACCACTAATTTTTATTAAAATACCACTGGAAAACTTTATTCACTAGACTGCAGGGGGAAAAAAAAAAAGATGTTTTGGTGGTCCTGATATGAATAACAAAAAAATACATATTTACTCTGTGTTTCAGTTTCTTACTAACTGTAGTCTCCTCCATTGTTTCCAGAGCCCAAGATACCTGAATGTTTAAGCCTTTATCTATATGACTTCAGCCTTGTCTCATGTGAATGTCTGCCAGGCAGGAACTAGGCTGTCAGCTTCATCCCATCAAAGAGCCTTCCAGCGCCATGAGATGAAGGCAGGTTCCAATTGTTAAGTCATTCTGACCCAGGCTGAATTTAAAGGCGGGCTCCTGGAGCTAGCGGAAGTTGCTGGAGGCAGCAGCTCAGCAAAAGGCATTAAAATCATATGTCTCATAATTATTCTTTTGACTCAATTACCTAGTTACTTTTATTTTTATATCCAGTGGAACCTGAGGGCAGCAAATGCTGCGTAAGGGGAACAAATCTTGTATAATAGTTCTTGTTTTGGTACATTCACTTAGTGGTGATTTATTAAGGGCTGCTGAATAAGCCTGATTAAAATGCATAAACAGTTCTGAACAGTAAACAACCATGTCTAAGGATGAAAAAATGGGACCCACATGCTGTGCATGGAAATTGCCCTTAACAACATGGCCTATTGTTGAACAGATAGGAAGCCAAAGGTTGCTTGTAATCAAATTTGAACTTTCCCATCACTTATAAAAGCAACACTTCCTTGTGTAAACGTTTCAATTTGTTGTTGTTAAAAACTGCTTCCTGAATTAATCCCTACAGGAACCCACAATTTCTTTGATTGTCAGGGAGAAAGACAATTTCAGATAAAGTAACTTTCAGATTTAGACAAAGTAAAATAAATAGGCTTAACCCAAGTGGTCTCACAGCAGTGAAATCTGCGTGGTTTCCTAAGATTAATTAGGAAAAATGACCCGTTGCCTCAATTTGAGCTCTTCTGAAATGTTCCTCTGTTCTTGCAATTAAAATAATGCAAAATAGCAGAGATGTATGGAGCACAGTATAGCAGTGCTCACCCTCCTAACTTTGTATGGCATCTAGAAGCTCCCTGTGGATTTTGTTTTACTTTACCCTTGATTACCAAGGTTAATTAGTTACAGAAGTTTTCATATTAAATATCTGATCTAAAGAACACTAAAAAATTACAGTCTTGCCATTGTCATGGGGCTTTGAATCATGCTTAGACTCAAGCACAGGTATGTTTTCTTAAAAAAAGTTGCTTTTTATTACTTTGTCAAATACAGCAAAGAAACTCAAGTCCTGACAGAACTATTAATGCCGTTACTTTTCCCTCTGGACACAATGGAAACTTTGCCAGAGGCTTCCAGTGAGCCAAAATTTCACCCAGAGCATTTTGGCACCTCCCTAACATTACCAAAACTTTTCTTTTTTCCTTTAACAAATAGGAACAATAAAACATGATTCTCTGTCATTTGTCATCTTTTGGAAGGTCCTAGAGATTTAGGGGTCTGTAACAACTGGAGAAATACAAATCTTGCACCCATCCTGAAACAGGAGAAGCTGGGAAACTACAAGAAATAAGAGGACCTTGTGAGGTTCAGCAAGGACAAATGCAAAATGCTGTCCTCAGGAGGTAAGCAGCCCTGGAGCAGCCCAGGCTGTAAGGAACAGCCCTGGGAGCCCAGTGGGCTGATGAGCATTGTATAGCTTCCTGTGCTGTACAAAAACAGGGATGCAGCCTTTGAACTGAGGGAAGAGAGTCTTTGCCATTTCTGAGCATTTGTTAGACCATACCTGGATACTGCAGCCACTTTGGAGCCCAACAATATAAGAGATTGACAAACTGGAGTGAGCTCAGCAGGGGTGCCTAAGCTAGGTGGGAACTGGAGCACTTGCCCAAGAGGAGCAACTGAAGGAACTGGGCTTGTTCAGCCTGAAGCATACACCACTTCGGGAGGAACCAACAAGCCCCCAGTACCTATAGGGATATTAGCAGGAAGATGGAGTCAGCGGTGCGTGGAGAGGGAAAAAGAGGGCAACAGGCATAAACTGAAACAAGAGTGGTTCAGCTTGGGTATGAGGAAAAACTTGTTTCCTCTGAGGACAGTCAGGGACTTACAGTCTCCATCCCTTGAGGTTTTCAAACCTCAACTGGATAAAGCCCTGAAGAAACTAGTCTGAGCTCAGAAGTGACCCTGCTTTGGGCAGGAGGTTGAACCAGAGGCCTCTTGAGGGTTGTTTGCAGCCTGAATTACCCTGTGAGCCTATTCTAGTACTCAGGAATGAAGTTTCTGATGACATATCTGCAACTTCAAACCACTTTTTAGTAATGTTGTAATTGGGAATTTTCCATGTAGTAGGCTTCAAAATACATGTTGGACCTTGAGAGAGAGCTGCCTGAGCTGAGAAAAGGTGGTAAAGAAAAAAGATTTTAGATCTTTCTCAAGAATCTCTGTGGCCCTTACTTAGGGGTCTTATACTAGGATAGGACAGATCCACAAAACCTTAAGTTGCTCTTTATTTAGCATCTTCTGGGTAAAGACTGTATGCTCCTATTTGTGTGGATACACTTTTTCATCCACTAAACACACATGGATTCTGCTGAACAAAACAGGCACTTCCAGAACTGGCAAGGACAGGGCTCCAGGGCCTGCTTAGATATGGGCTGGGAACGCCTCCACCATGACAGGGGTGACTGACTGCCTTGAACCATGGAAGAACTCTGAGCCATGGGGCATTTAGTGGTTGAAAAGACAGGTTATATAGTTGTTAAAAGGTAAAGAGAAGCGCAAATGCTGTAGACACAGGGGCCTGTAGTTGTATTTTGAAAGTAATGTCTGATAAAAATCTGTTTAAAACCATAGGATTACATTTTGCAAGGGTTAATGTTGGAACTAATTGTAGTTGGAATGACTATAGTCAGTAGGATGGTACTCACTGCTTTGGAAATTAACTATTTTATAAGCAGTATGAACCAGCATTACATTTTTTGCTCTAACCATATAGTTCTGTAAAACTTTCACAAAGTCAAATATAAAACTGTGAGTTCTGCCTCACTTTGTCTTTGAGTCCTACCCAGTTTGGGCTTTTGACTAAGAAAATTCATAAGTCAAAATTAGTAAAAAGGTCATTATCTATTTTAAGAATACTACTTTTCAAATTAAAATAGAGTTCATTGGTGTGCTGATGGCTTTTCATAGTATCATAGTGTCAGTCAGGGTTGGAAGGGACCACAAGGATCATCTAGTTCCAACCCCCCTGCCATGGGCAGGGACACCCCACACTAGATCAGGCTGGCCAGAGCTTCATCCAGCCTGCTCTTAAACACCTCCAGGGATGGGGCCTCAACCACCTCCCTGGACAACCAATACCAGGGCTTCACCACTCTCACATCCTCCTCACATCCAGCCTGAATCTCCCCACCTCCAGCTTCATTCCATTCCCCCTAGTCCTATCACTACCTGAGATCCTGAGAAGTCCCTCCCCGGCCTTCCTGTAGGCCCCCTCACATTGAACACTTTCAAGCTCTGTTAAGCTTTCATTTAAGATTAAGATTGTACCTTAAATATTTCAGAAGTGATAGAATTCAGAGTACCATGGGTGCAATGTACTGTATGCATAGGATGCAAAGGCTGTGTGCACAGAACTGCTGTGGTTTAAATACAGGATTGCATGTAAGAAATCCTCTTTTTCTTGTTTTCATACCTTACAGTTTAGCATGAAAAGAATTGTTTCTGTACATTATCCCATGCAGAGCTATAGGCTGGGGTCGGAGTGGCTGGAGAGCTCCCAAACAGAGAGGGACCTGGGTGTGCTAATCGACAGCCACCTGAATATGAGCCAGCAGTGTGCCCAGGTGGCCAGGAGGGCCAATAGCATCCTGGCCTGCATTAAGAATAGTGTGGCCAGCAGGAGCAGGGAGGTCATAGTGCCCCTGTACTCTGCTCTGGTTAGGCCGCACCTTGAGTACTGTGTCCAGTTCTGGGCTCCTCAGTTACCTCATTGCCCTCTACAACTACCTGAAGGGTGGTTGTAGCCAGGAGGGGGTTGGCCTCTTCTCCCAGGCAACCAGCACCAGAACGAGGGGACACAGTCTCAAGCTGCGCCAGGGGAGGTTCAGACTCGAGGTGAGGAGGAAGTTCTTCACTGAGCGAGTCATTCGGCATTGGAACCGGTTGCCCAGGGAGGTGGTTGAGTCATCGACCCTGGAGGCGTTCAAGGGGAGATTGGACGTGGCACTTGGTGCCATGGTCTAGTCATGGGGTCTGTGTTGATAGGTTGGACTCGATGATCCCCGAGGTCCTTTCCAACCTAAGTGATACTGTGATTAGGAGCTCCTCAGATGTGTGATGCTCTCTGCTATTAACCTGTGCTGGGTGTGTTTTGCATTCTTACCCTGTCTGCTTTTAGTGTGCTGACAAGTTAGCAGTTTGCTCTCCAAGCAAACAAATAGCAAAGAAGTGATTTCCTTTCCCAGTGTTTTACCAGCATCAAGCAATGTATTTGAATTTCTCTTATTACTTTAAAAACCTTTTCCTGATTATTGTCAGAAATGCAAAAATATGTTTTGATAATAAATGTTATCTAAGATTCATGAACACATCTTTTACAACACTTTCAACCATTCATTCTCTTTCTCTTCACTAAAATGCAGTCTTACAGATTTTTCTTGCTTTGCACAAATGTGCTTCTGTTGCAGTTTGTTTATAAATGACTGAATAAAAAATGCTATACCTAATTGCAATTCTTATGACATCCTTCAAGTTATATCCCTTTAGTACAGCTCTCTTATTTCATTTAAGGAACCATTCTTCCCCAGTGTAAAACATCACTGTCAATATGGCATGTAATGATGGTACATATCAATCTTTTATGTGATGCTAAATCAACAAGCCTCTGTGTAGTCAATGTCTCCTACTTCACACCTGTCAGTTTTCATTGTCTTTCCCTTGAAGAAGTTAATCACATTAGTTAAATATATTTTTCCTTTTATTTATCCATACCAACCATCCCCGTACTCAGCACTGGTTAGGCCACACCTTGAGTACTGTGTCCAGTTCTGGGCCCCTCAATTTAAGAAGGTCTTTGAGACACTTGAGCGTGTCCAGGGAAGGGCAACGAGGCTGGGAGGCCTCAAGCACAAGCCCTATGAGGAAAGGCTAAGGGAGATGGGGTTGTTTAGCCTGGAGAAGAGGAGGCTCAGGAGACACCTTATTGCTCTCTACGACTACCTGAAGGGAGATTTTAGCCAGGAGGGTGTTGGTCTCTTCTCCCAGGCAATCAGCACTAGAACAAGAGGGCTCAGTCTCAAACTGTGCCAGAGGACGTTTAGGCTTGAGGTGAGGAGAAAGTTCTTCACAGAGAGAGTTGTTAGCCGTTGGAATGGGCTGCCCAGGGAGGTGGTGGAGTCACCATCCCTGGAGGTGTTCAAGAGGGGATTGGACGTGGCACTTGGTGCCATGGTTTAGTAGTCATGAGGTCTTGGGTGACAGGTTGGACTGGATGATCTCTGAAGTCTTTTCCAACCTTATTGATTCTATGATTGTATGACTAGCACATATCTATTCATGTTTCTCAGTTCTGCTTCCAAACAATTTTAGTGGTTTGTTGTGGGGTTTTTATATAACAAACCATACCTAGGCAGCAGATATTTGAGAGATCAATTAATTAACTGAGATACTGTCACAACAGGGAGAAATTAATTAGGAGATATCTTAATGTTATGAAGAGATATAAGTGTTAGGGAATGACCCTCTGACATGTTTACTGTGTGGTGTTTAACCTGTCACTGTTTGTCAGTCTGTCCTATGTAGATAAACTCTGATTCTGCATCCTCACTTCCCTGGACCAGGGAGACCTTGTAAAGTTTCTCCCTGTGCTTCCCAAGTTCTCAAAGGCCCCACTCACATTGGGTCCAAAATTGGATGCAAATGTCACTGAAGTCAGTGGAAAATCTCCATCTGGCCAAAGGAGATTTTGAACAATCCTATGGCCAAGAAAATGCCCCAAAGGATGGGTGTGGAGGATCTAATCAGTTCTGGTCCTCCTCAGAAAACTCTTTGCCCATGTTTCTGACTCAATACCTGAAATGTACCTCCATGAGGAATGAAATGGATGCAGGGAGTGGTCCCCAGGAAATGGGCCCTCAGCTCCTCCCAATCCTCCTCTTCCTCCCCCAGTAGGGTAACTTAAAGGCCACAGGCCTTCCAGCTGCCAGAATATCTATATATCATCATCTGAATGGACAAGATAAGGTGGAACCAATGGATGTAGATCTACCTGCAGGATTGTGCCAAGGCTCCCTTCTAGAACATCACTGAAGTGGTGCCATGGTAACACCTCATCTCTGCCCCACAGTTGCTGCAGCTGACCTCAGCTAGGCTGTCAACCCTCTGTGCCTGCCCTGCCCACTCCCATATTCCACCTTCATGGCATCAACAATTCTTGTGTTGCCCTTCCCTCACACACCCTACCCTGACCCCTTTTCTTTTTAACCTGCCTGGAGAAAATGGGTAGAAACAACACAGCTTCCATCAGGCTGCTGCACCAAGAGAAGTCCTGAAGAGGGCCACCAAGGTCCTAGCTCCTGGAGGTGGAGGTTCTTCAGCCTGAGGATAAGAAGGCTGCCCAACAGCAGGTGGGAGATGAATGCAGACCCTCCACAGTGGTGCACAAAGAGCAGGAATAGACAAAGAAAAGACATCAGACACACACATTCTTCTGGAGAAGCAGAAGACCACAGATCTTCCAAGGAGACCTTCTGGCCCTCAACATTGACCCCTTTTAGCTGTTTCATTAGTGCTTCTCAAGATAAGGCAACCAAAAAACTAGAAAACCCAATAAACCAACAAATAGAGAGTAAAACCTCTTTCCCTGTCTCTGGGTTGGACTCCTCTGTCCCTTCCTGGTAACCCCAGCCCAGGACATGCAGTCATCTATAAGCACACTGCTATATCTAGTAACCCCTGTTTAACCTCTCTCCTCAGGTCATTGAAATAGAAGTCAAAAGGATGTGCTCAATTACTCAGTTGAGGTAGATAGTAATCTAGCCAAGTGTTTGCCTAGCACCTACTCCTTTGTGTACAATTACTCCTCTTGCCCACACAGTCATGTAATTTAAATGTTTGGGGTTTTTTTACACTGCAGAAGAATGAAAGTATCTCAGTGGTACCATGTAAAAACCATTGACTTTTCATTATTAAAGTCATTATAGCTAGTCAGATCCTTGCTGACAAAACATCTTGGCTTGGAAAACACTCCTGTTGAAAATACCACAATAACTTCTAGCTAGAAGTTTGCTGGCAGGACTGAAAGCCTACTTCTTGTTATTATCAGCACGGGATTTTGATGCTAAAATACTGATTAATCACAGCAAAATGAAACAATAGAAATCATCTACAGGTTTCAAGGGTAATGCTTACCTGAAATTATAGGATATTTGAAATGTAGGAAATTATAACATCCCAGCTTATTATTCCAGTTGGGAATACAATTTCAAAAGCTCAAAACTGATCATGAAATGGATTACTTGGAGGCTCTATGGCTATGTGGTTTTCTGACTGCATTCATGCCTGCCTCAACAGGAGGGACGTCTTGTGTTCTCGCAAGCTGTTTGAAATTGAACATTGCCAGTCACCACTACAAGATCTTCTCTTTGGCAATTACTACTTCACCAGCTGCTGACAATATGGGGGTTTTATTGCTATCATGTCTAACATAAAAATGTTGCTCCATTTCATTCAAGGTCCAGTCACCTCTTGTTTTTTTCCCTAGATATCAAAACTCCAGTGTGCTTTCATAACTCATCTTGAAGAAGCATTTATACTATCCTCACATCATCTGCCCTTATGGGACCTCTACCCAACCTCTTGCCCCTCATACAATAAATCTCTCTTTCTTTTCAGATCTCATGCAATCACCCTTTTCTGAGGTCTTAGTTAAACCCACCTTTATAATTCTTTTGCCATCTGATACCACTTCAGAAGGCCTGCTACTCTTACGTCACTGGCGAGGATCATAGCATTGTACAGGGGTGCTGTTCAGTTTCATATGTAATCCCTTATAGTTGTTGTACTTCTGGCTTGGTTTTCATTGAGTCAATTTATTTTGCACCTGTTCTGGTTGTCCTGTCAGTTGTCTGAACTACTGTTATTGTGTTATACTCACTATATTAACAGTTCTGGGGCCCCTCAGTTTAGGAAGGAGGTTGACTTGCTGGAGCGAGTCCAGAGAAGGGCAATGAAGTTGGTGAGAGGCTTGGAACACAAGCCCTATGAAGAGAGGCTGAGGGAGCTGGGGCTGCTTAGCCTGGAGAGGAGGAGACTCAGGGGTGACCTTATTGCTCTCTACAACTACCTGAAGGGTGGTTGTAAATAGGCAGAGGTTGGTCTCTTCTCCCAGGCAGCCAGCACCAGAACAAGAGGACACAGTCTCAGGCTGTGCCAGGGGAGGTTCAGGCTGGAGGTGAGGAGGAAGTTTTACACAGAGAGAGTGATTGCCCATTGGAATGGGCTGCCCGGGGAGGTGGTGGAATCGCCATCACTGGAGGTGTTCAGAAGGAGACTTGACAGGGTGCTTGGTTGCATGGGTTAGTTGATTAGGTGGTGTTGGATGATAGGTTGGACGTGATGATCTTGAAGGTCTCTTCCAACCTGGTTCATTCTATTCTATTCTATTCTATTCTATTCTATTCTATTCTATTCTATTCTATTCTATTCTATTCTATTCTATTCTTTTTACGTTATTACTGGTAGCTTAATTGGAAGGTCAAGATGAGCTATTCATGGTCATTTGTGCAAAGAGCTGTAGCTCACTAAGAGCCCTTAGAAACCTTAATTTCTGTGGCAAGTAAGTCTGAATTAAAATGAGGTTAAGCAGTAGTATCAGATAGAATATGGACCCTTGGAATACAGCAGTGAGACTCCCATGCTGGTTTTTGTTTCTTTTAACTTGTTTCATGCATCTGTGGTGGTGTGCAGCAGAGACTCCTTTTTAGCCTCTCCTCTCTCACCAAGGACTTGTCGCTGAGCACCTAGGGGAGTGAAATTTTGGTGAACACAACAGAACCCAGAGTAAAGATGAAGCCTGTGCCAAGTAACAATTTAATCTAATGTAAAAATATTATCCTGAAAAATGTTTAAAGAATAATGTTACACACAGAGTCTGCCTGGTTAGGAAAGTCAATAAATCCATACAGGAAACATTAAAATCATCAATGACCTAACAAGCCTTCAAGCCATTTAATTTTGCTGTTAAAGAGCAATGACTTTTAGTGGACTCAGTTGAGTTAACTGCTGACTCAACTTTTCCTCTGCATTGTAATTAAAACCAGCAGCAACTGGAAGAACAGTTTCTGCATTTGTTTGTTTGTGCTGCTTCTGGGAGAACAAAGTGAAAATCCCAGATTATTGATGTGATAACTTGAGAAGCCTTCCTGTTTATGGTGTCTTGATCATGTCTCAGATTAAATGTGTTTGGAGGGCAAAGGCTAAAATCCTAGGCTATGGTCAGGTATTCACTGCAGAAATGACTGGTTGTTTAGATGCTGCTGCCCACTATGCCCTTTTTCTCTGCATTCCCAAAGCAGAGATGCCAAAATAGATAGTGTGAGTGGCTCTGCATCTTCCTGAATCCAAATCCTTTAGGATAAACTTAGCAACTTTGCAACGAGGACACTATGAGTCTTCTTTATGGACACACTGCTGTTTGGGGCCATGTTGAAATTGCTGTTAGCTGCTTTTATATGTTGTTCTTTAGCCCACTCCCACTCGTTGAAGGTACTATGAAGTTGTAGATGGCTGCTGTCCTCAAAAATTCCCTGTTCATACTGTGTACAACCCAGACAACCAGTGGTTCCTCCCCTTTTTTGTCACCTCATGCAATTGTACCCTTCTCAACATTTCCCTTCACTCTTTTAACTGCCTTAGACTGAGGCACAGCATTTTCTGCTGGCCGGTTCCTCTCCCTGTGATTCCTTTCAAAACTATATTCCCTATTTTAGCTTAGTCAAAGATAAGATGAAATTTAAAAAGTTGGGGCTGGAGCTAAGGAGCTTCTAGAGTTGTAATCTTAGGAGTCAAGGCAGTTATATGGAGGTGGCATAGAAACTGAAAAATAACCAAACCGTGGCTTTGGAAATCCCAGGAATTTGCTTTGTAATGGCTCTCAAGCAAGCAGAGCGCAGACTTGTCTTTATTAGGCAGTGATCATGAATAAATCACACCTGACTCACCAGGCAGGGTTCATTGACCAAGAATTGACTATGAACTTATTTGTCAGCAAACGTACAGCATTCCTGCACTGTGCCAGTGACCCAAATCCATGCTGGTGACTCTGAAGAGATACGACGTTTCCCTAGCGGACTATTTTGTTTGTGTTTATTTTACATTGTATTCACTGACAGCACCAAATTGACTTACACAAGACAGCTCTTTCTTTAAAGCAGAAAAATTCCACGTTGACAAACAAGACTGGATCTGCCCACGGTGAAGATACACAGATGTCATGCAGTGCTATTTTTGTATTGCTGTTACATTAAAACAGAATAACAAATACTTGCCATATGTTTCTCCGCTGATTTCAGAGCATAATGTGTATCAGCAAGAGGGAATAAGAGGAATACCTCACCTAGAAGCCATTTATGTGCAAGCAACATTTTTTTTTTCCACTTCAGCTTCCCACACCTGGCTGAACCCAAAGGTCTGGTTATTTTAAAGTCATTTGCCTTCCTTTAGAGCAGTACCTTGCACAGTAAATGTGGGAAATGGCCAGGAATCTTAACAGATTGTCCTGATGGAAAGCTACCTTATTGTGAAGTACTGAAAGGAATCTCTGCCAGACAAAATCCTTTACACAATTTTTCCATTTCCTTGAAAAAAATAAAAAGCCCCTAGGGTTGGAGGTAAAGAGGGTCCCTTTGGTCTGTGAATCTCTTGTTAGTGTCTTTGCAGAACATGTGGAAATGCTGAAAATTATACCGAAGGCTGATGCTTGGTGAGCTGCCTGCTGCTGCCCAAGGCCATGAGCACTAGCTTTCAAAGAAATCAAATTTGAAACTCAGTATTTGGGGGTTTCCTGTCAGCCTTAAATAAAAAAAAAAAAAGAAAAATAATAATATAAAAATAAATCCCAGCTTAAAATATGGTCATGACACCACCTGCCTTGTTGTGCTTAGAGACCAAGTGCTCTAATGATCCAGTCTGTATAAGGAGATGTGTCATACTGAACCCAAGGCTGTAGTGAACTGTGTTATTGTCGACTCCAGGCACACAGGATATTTGCCAAAGATGCTGACACTTTGTAGAGGCAGGTAGACAGATGGGCTGCGGGCTGAGAAGAGCAAGCTTGCTTTGTTAATGACGGAAGAGCAGTTCTTTTTTCTTATCTTGGTGAGGGTCAGACTCTGACAACCTTCTGCGAGCTTTTGTAGTGCCCTACTCCTTTAGTAACTCAACCGAAATCCAGGAGAAAAGGAGCATTATTCAAGGCAGGTAAACAGAGCAGAACCTGGCCCTTGGTCAATAAGTGATTTGCAGAAAGGTCTTTTAAAAACGTACTGTGAATGACTGTTTACTTGCCTTGAGGCAGCGAACAAAGACAGCCTCCAGATACCACTACAGCGCTTGGCAAGTGTAATCCTAGCCAGCCTATTTCAGTTCATTTCAAATATGCTGTCCTAAGTGAAACAGGAATTTCAAGGAAGTAAGTTAAAAGATACTGGCGAGTGAATGTCTGCTACAAAGGCTGAAATGGGGGATTACAAATGAGCGATTCCTTTAGTTAGCCTGCTAAATTGGTGTGCAGGCCTGGAAAAAGAGAACAATGAACACCTCCTGACACCAGGCTGTTTGTCTGGTGAGTATCCCCCAGTGCCAATGTTGGTACTGTGTGAGTATTTTTTGTGTTTCTGTAAAGTCCTAATGAGCTCCTTGGGTGAGAGTGAAACCCTTTGCTTTTTCACACTGTGCTCAAGACCCTTAAACTTCATGGGGTCAGGCCTAAAGAAAGGGTAATGGACCATGAGGTCCAGCTTAATAGACCTGATATTAACACAGCAGCAAGAATGTCACCAAATGCAAAGTTTAGGGCAGGCAATGAATGAAGTATTTGTTACACTTAAATAATATACAAAGATTATAACAGAGTAGTAGCACTATATCAATGTCATCCTGCGGGACTTTGAAAAGTCCCCCCACATATGAAATAAGTTTGCAATGCATCCTTGTATTAGAAACACTACAATTTACCTAGATGCCCTCAATGATTAATTACATTAATGTGGGTTAAATACCGTATCTACACAATAATATTGATCAGAAGTTCTCATTAATCATGGAGCTTAAAAATCTTCTGTGTAAGAAAACTAATCAAATCACAGGAAGAGAGTATTTGCATATGAGAAGCAGTTTATTCCTTCAGTGGCTGAGATTCCAGTACTGGCAGATCAACCGTTTTATTGGAGAGTGAATGAGAGTTCCCACTTTGAGTTTGGCCCTGAAATGCTTATTTGAGCAGGAAAAAAAAAAGCTTCATCTGATTAATGAAGTTAATTTATAACTTGTGCAAAGTTAGGGACCCACACGGTGCCTGAGCTTTCTTGACTCTAACATCCATTTTAATACGAAACAATAAAGGAACAGGCTAATGAAAACCCTAATTAAAGCAAAGGATTAAATACAACTATTTAGGAACACTAGAGATCAGCAGTTCAACAGTAATTATTTGGTAATTATTTAACTCCTTTTCATAGGAATATGTTTCTAAGCTCTTAACACTGCTTAACACTGTATTTTAAACAGCCCTATAATAAACTTTTTTTTTGGTAGATAAGGGGCTTTTATTACTGTCTCCTCTTTGTGTTGTTAGAAGAATTAAGATGCTAAGTACAAATGGTGATTTGATGAGCATTCTGGAAGTGGCAAAAGGGCATTAAAACATTTAATTGAAGCAGAGTTGACTTTCTCTTTTAATGGCTGACTGAGAGCAATATAATTGTCCCTGACTTTGATTTAGCTCTAAGCTTTACATGGGGAAGCCTACCTGACCGAACCTGGTTTCTTCCAGCAGCAACACTGCTGACAAGTTACCTCAAGAACAAGGCTACCAGAGTCATAGTCAAGAAGATGAGCCTCTGCTAGACCACCATACTGGATGGAAATGATCTCTAGAGCAGGAGCATCCACATCTGCATGAATTCTAAGCTTACATTTTATCAGTTCTAAGTGAAATGAAAATAATGTCTTCAAAACCTTTTTTTCCTGCCTTAGGGCTTTGTTCCATTTTGAATTTGTTTAGGGCCTTTAAAAAAAACAACTTCCTCCATTTGAGGACATACCTAGAGATGCAGGACAATAGGTGCCTTTTTCCCACTGCAATGTGAGCAGTGACCAGACTATTAGATCAGAAGGAGAACAAAGCAACTCTCAAGTTTATTAGCTGAGGTTTCTTCATCTCATGCATGGTTGGCAAACATATGTTGCAGCCTTCAAGAAAAACAGCAATTCTGCAGGATTCTAAGCCTTTTATTGAAAAATGACAGAACCAGCAATTCAGTTAGTTGGAATCTGAACCAAACTATTCTAACTTTAGGAAAGTAAACTATGATGAAACATGCTGGTTATGAATCAAGCTTAGTGAGAATCAAAGTAATTAGTGTACAAATAGAGCGTTATGAAGTCAGAAGTTATTTTGAGCAGTGGGTGAAACCATCAAGGAGACTGTGCATTAAATCATTAATTTATGTAACTAATCTCAGAGGAAGACTTGGAACCTGCTCTCACAGTTCTTGAACACATGTTATGTGAAATATTGAAATATATGAGTGTACAAAATATGCTTGTCACATAAAAGACCCTGATGTTTGCCTGTCTCAGAGCCCAGGACTCTCGCTGAAAGTATTTTGGCAAGATTAACATTTGCCTCCACTTTTTGGTGCCTCAGTAAGGACTTGCTCTGACACAGCTCAGAAAATTAAAACAATCAAGGGTTTTATTTGTTCTAAGCAACAGACACAATAAAATACAATAGAAATGTTAGCAAAGATGGTCTCAGGACTGATAAATCCTGGGTAGTATCCTCCCCCTCTACTCAGCTCTGGTGAGACCCCACCTGGAGTACTGCATCCAGTTCTGGAGCCCCTAATACAAGAGGGATATGGACGTGCTGGAACGTGTCCAGAGAAGGGCCACAAGGATGATCAGAGGGCTGGAGCACCTCTCCTATGAGGACAGACTGAAGGAGTTGGGGCTGTTCAGTCTGGGGAAGAGAAGGCTCTGAGGTGACCTCATTGTGGCCTTCCAGTATCTGAAGGGGGCCTACAGGAAGGCTGGGGAGGGACTTCTCAGAATCTCAGGTAGTGATAGGACTAGGGGGAATGGAATGAAGCTGGAGGTGGGGAGATTCAGGCTGGATGTGAGGAGGAGGTTCTTCACCATGAGTGGTGAAACCCTGGAATGGGTTGTCCAGGGAGGTGGTTGAGGCCCCATTCCTGGAGGTGTTTAAGCCCAGGCTGGACGAGGCTCTGTCCAGCCTGATGTAGTGTGGGGTGTCCCTGCCCATGACAGGGGGGTTGGAAGTAGATGATCCTTGTGGTCCCTTCCAACCCTGACAGATACTATGATACCTTTGCAATAGCTCTAATGGCAATGCAGCAAAAGCTCAGCCATATATTGAAGATGCAGTTCTCACCAAGAAAGGTGTCCCTGTCATGGGTGGGAGAAAAGGAGTACAGCCTGTCAACCTTCCTCATCTCTGTCTTCTCCCTCAGTCTCAGCTGCTGCAGCTGGTGGTGGTGCTTCTGCTGCCCCACAGTGCACCCCCTCACTGACCCTGGTACCAGTGTCAGCGGTACACATGCTCCAAGATGTCCCTCTCATGGGTTTTATTCCCTAGCCCAGGTTGTCTCTGCCTTTTAGGTGTCATTCAGCATGATTTGGGAGGAACATTGAGTAACATAGTCATGTCTGTTTAGCATATTGAGGGGTGTTAACTTTAATATTAAATTATATTAATTAGGCAAAGTCACCCTGGCCCTCAAAAGCTGCTCTGAAGTTGGGTGTTTAATGTTATTGGAGCCCTGCTTCATCAGTTTTAGGCAAAAGAGGGCTGTCTTATCTTCATAATACTCCCTCATTCAGCTATTTGCCAGGCCACCTGCTGATTGAAAATGACCCTGGTCTTGAAGCATGGTAAATCAGCTTGCCTTCCTGTCTCACAGCCAGCTAGGCATTTTCAAGACAATGCCTTATCTAAAGAGGCAAGTAGAGGGGTTAGGCTTTTCTGTCTTGTATTCTGCGCTGGTTAAGCTTGGGCAGCTTCCTGCTCATGGTTCAGGTCATCCAAATCACATTTGAGATTATTTCAGGTAGCAGGTTTGAGATAGAGTGAATTAATGGGGACCTGTGCTCTGATTTTTGATGATCTGGTTCAGACCACATGTCTCCTGAAGTCTAGTGTAGATGATGCAGTAGGTAAGGAAAAAGATAACATCTTCAGACTGCAGCATCTTTGGAACATAAGGATTAGAGCTGTAGCTAGCCAGTTTCATTTGTGTTTGATATTTCATGCCATGCAGTTTACATTAATCATGAGGCTCCTCAGGCTACCATGGTATGTGGTTTCTTCTTGTTCTCATTTGGCCTGAAGACATTGGTATTTTCCAGAGAAGACCATGTGTTTTCTAACTCAGTAAGAAAGTACAATCCTTATTCAGAGCCTCATACTTGACTGGGTATCAGTCTAGCATGCAGCAGACATGCATTCAAACCATAAAAATCATGAACTTCAGAAGAGAGGACTCCAGAAGTTGTCATGTCTGTCTCCCAGCTTCTCTATGAGGAATAAAAATCCCTCCTAAGGAATAAGATGTCGGCGACGGAGATAGGAATCAATACGGCTGACCAATATGATCAAGTATTGTTCCTTTATTGTTCCAGTGTTGCAGGCCTATGGTGCAGGCCTGAGGTGCAGGCTATGGAGCAGGCCTGTAGTGCGAGTATAGCACAGTAAAGTGTAGAAGAAACAGGAGACAGGAAAGGCAGAAGTGCGTAGCAAGAAAACTGCTACAACTTATATAAACTCGGAGTGTCTTGTTGGCATAGCTCCATTGGTTCCTTTGAGTGACCACACATTGCATTATTACAGATTATTGGTCCAACTACTAATGACACACGAGGTTGTTGATGCAGGTGCATGTCCTGTTTATAGCTACCAGTGTCCTGTTTTAGTTACATGCTGCAGGCACAGCACTGGTTTGCTACACTGCTAGCTGGCTCTGCACTTATGCTGAGCATGGTCTACCACCATGTCAGGCTCTAGGCCTGCACTGCCAGATTGCTCACACTGCTCGTCGCTGGCATTGCCACAATAAGAACATAAGGAGTAAGAACAACAAGTATATGTGTGTGTGTGTTAAAAAAAAATACAGCATGCTTAGAAAAAATAATAAACCTTGCAAAATACAGGAATCTGAAGTTTCTACCTAGCAGGCTTTATTGATCCAAGGGCTTGACCTGTGTATCTATGCAAGTTTGGAAAAGGAACTAGTCCTTTTGAAAACCTAGTGTATTATGCAGGGCTCTGAAGAGCAGAAGTATAAACACGCTCAGGGTCTCTTGAGGAATGGAAGCAGAATGTCCTATTTGTAGTCAAGGAGCTGTGTAACTTCTAGATTACATTTAGCATTTATGCTGCTAGTACTAATAAAACAGTCACTTAGCCAGGTGTTGCTTCATCCTGCTTTCCTGTAAATAAAAAAACCCAACCCTATTGTTTCCTTGGGTTCACACTGTTACAAAGAAATGAGAGAGATCTAGCAAACTGAGCAACTGGACCGAATTTGAGAACATGGTGTGCTGTATATCTTGGATCTTGAAGTGTCTTGTATTTAGATTGTGAGTATCCATTCCAACAATGTATTAGTTCATGCATCACTTAGCTTTTAATGGAATTTTTTCTCACTCTCAGCAGTCTAAGATGTACTGTAAGTGCTCATACGCTTACATAAGTGCTCACAGAGTCCAGGACAGATCTTATCAGAGACAGTTTATCTCACTTCTGGTGATGGAGAGAACAGAAATGAGACGCAAAAGCCATTGCCACAAAACTCTAGCTCTGTAGGAAGCCTTGCTTAGGAGTGATGTAGTGTCTAATACATAATACCATATTAATATACTTAAATGAATAACATACGTCATTTCACAATAGTCTGACAGCAAACATAGCACAGTTTTCTCCCTGACAAAGATGACAGAAGATAAATATAGCCATAATCTGCTAACCTGTTACATTTCTTTGCAATGGCAGAGCTCAGTAAATGCGTTTCCAGTAAGAGCCTTTGCACAAGGCTGTACACTGACGCCAACAGACAAGTCAGCTGGCGAGCAGCCTTCCAAGGCTGTGGCTGGATTTCTCATCTGACTGCAACTGCCAGGTGGAGAAGAATGGATATAGTAATGCTAACTCTTCTTGTTTCAGGCTTGTAATAGTCAAGAGTATAAGCACTTGTGACTCCACGTCAAAAAGCTGCCATCTGCTGAAAGCTGTAGTGTAAACAATGAGGTTAGCAATACCATTCTGTCCTGGAAATCTGGAATCTGTGTTTTTCATCATGAAAAGGCACCTTTGTTCAGTATAGCAATGACAGCAAGAGCTCTGCCTGCAAAAGTTTCTGAGCCTACAGGTAAGCTGGGGAGAGAGCCTGCCTGTTCAAGAGTCTCTGCCCTGGGTTTTGATTGTCTCTATAGTAGTTGTAAACAAAAAATCATTAGCTTAGGTGGAATTAAAACAAAGCCAGTGGTGAGGTGAAAAATAAAAATTTCCTTCTCAAACCTAGGCAAATCTTCAAAACTTTGCACTTGAGTGATCAGATTAATGGAGCTTCCCTTCCTAATGTGAAGGTGCATAACAACAAATATTTTCCCATCCAATTAGGTAGAGAAGGATCTCTTACTTTATTTAGAATAAACCTTTATTTTAGAATAAACCAAACCAGGTTGGAAGAGACCTTCAAGATCATCGCATCCAACCCATCAACCAATCCAACCCACCCAAACAGCTAACCCATGGCACCAAGCACCCCATCAAGTCTCCTCCTGAACACCTCCAATGACGGCGACTCCACCACCTCCCTGGACAGCCCATTCCATAGCGCAATCACTCTTTCTGTATAGAACTTCTTCCTAACATCCAACCTGAACCTCCCCTGGCGCAGCCTGAGACTGTGTCCTCTTGTTCTGGTGCTGGCTGCCTGGGGGAAGAGACCATCATCCGCCTGTCTACAACCTCCCTTCAGGTAGTTGTAGAGAGTGATAAGGTCACCCCTGAGTCTCCTCTTCTCCAGGCTGAGCAACCCCAGCTCCCTCAGTCTCTCCTCATAGGGCTTGTGTTCCAAACCCCTCATCAACTTTGCTGCTCTTCTCTGGACTCGTTCCAGCAAGTCAACATCCTTCCTAAACTGAGGGGCCCAGAACTGGACACAGTGCAGTGTACAGGGGCAGAATGACCTCCCTGCTCCTGCTGGCCACACTGTTCCTGATGCAGGCCAGGATGCCATTGGCCCTCTTGGCTGCCTGGGCACACTGCAGCCTGCCATCAACCAGTACCCCCACGTCCCTCTCTGCTACACTCATAGCAGAATCATGTCAATTTATCATCTCTGTTTTGTATTGTGCCAGAGGGAAGCTTTGCAAGGACTCTGAGGCACAACATAGGACATGTGAGCATCACTAACTTTCCTCTATTTTTGCAGACCATGAGACATCACTTCCCTTACAGGCAAAATCAAACATCTGAACAGCTCCTGAACAAGGGTTGCATCCTGTCTGGATTCCTTTTATTTACAAAGGGATTTGCAGTCCAGTGAGTCACGTTAAGTACCAGTCTGTCACAGTGAAAACAGAGAACATACTTCTTCATGCAGCAGGCAGCAGAGGACTGCAGACTGTAAAATATAAAAGCAAACACACTGAACCCAGTTACTTTACTTTAGTGTGCAGAATTTGAGGATATTACTCTCACAGCAAAATGGGGTCCTATGGTGGACCCCTTAGGGTCCTATGGGGACCTCATTTCTTCTGTTAAGGCAACTGCTTCTATTTAAGTGTTTGGCAAAGATGGAAACACTGGATCAGGATATCCTCTGTTCTGGATTATTATTTTCTGGGGAGAAAAAAAAAGTAGTGCCCCTTGCAGACAGACACACAGGAAAATATGTTAAACTGAAACGTGTAGTGAGCACATGGTCCCTATGGGCCACTCTCAAAACAAAAGTGTATTATCTAGCACATGGGTCTCATGGTCAGAACTCAGGTTTTGCATTTGAAAGCCTGTAAGAATATTGCATGGTCTTGCTGTCTTAACTGTTGTTAAAGGAAATTTCCTATAGGAGTTCATCTGCCATTACTTCAACTTGGTGGCTCTTCATGCTGGAGATTCCTTCCCGCTCTGTAAAATCAGCATATACTGAGATCCAGCAGGTGAAGTCTACTGCTTTTCTTTCTGTAAATGGGGTTCCTTGCTGAAAGGGGGAAGATGGGCATGTTTGGGTCAAGAAGGGAACTTAGTATGCCCTAAGAGTAGCTGGACATAGCAAACTGAAGCTTCATAACTTTAGTTTTCTACTGATGGGAGGTCCAGACAGACTTCTCTTCAACAGGACAAGACAGGACATGACTGTCTCTAAAAGTGACTTTCTGGCAGCTCCTTCACAGCTTCTTCTTTACCATCTTTCTCCTGTTCCACTGTACCAGATGATACTCAGGAGTGGCCTACCTGAAAAAAACAAAGAACATCATCTGAAAAACCCAATGGAGTAATGACTTCTGGTGGGGTGGATTTGGTGGGCTGAGGTTTGGAAAGGGAAGGTGGCAAATCTGTAGAATTTTTTTATTTTCTCTTTGTTGAATTTTGCCTGTTTTTAATTCTTGGTATGAATATCAGCAGGAAGAATGGATGGAAACTCCATGAATACACTGCACCACGACCGCTTCTCCTTGTTGCAAATGTGCTTCCAGTACACAGACGTCAAGAAGGAACTCCCTAGGGCCAACACCACCTGTTTGGGAGATCATTTTTCCACCACAACACTGTTTCTCAGAATCTTGTGCAGTGAACAGGGCTACTGTTCTATGTTGCACCCCTTCTGCTGGGTCGGAATACCTACATTTTCAGTGCTGCAAGTTCATTTGCCCAAGGGGCTTTCCTTTGAAAAATCACCTACTAGGCACTGAAGTAAGTAACTGAGAGGCAAAATCTGGACAGCATTATTTGTGTTTTCTTGTGTATTATCCTTTGCATAGTTAAAGATACCAAAGTAGCCTTACTCAGTGTAAGTTATGAGTTAAACCTTTTTTACTAAATGAACTTGCATTCAGAGGAAATCAATTCATCTATTTGAACAGAGAGTGCATAAAGGATGCAAAATATGTTCCTCTTTGTGTTGTCTGTGTACAAGTTTACATCAAAATGCCAACAAATGTCTAATATGTTTTAAAATTGTTTAAAGGCCTCCAGAGGTTTGAAAGAATAATTAAATGTAGTTTTATTTTCCTAGAGGAATGATACCAAACCTGCTTGGTTCCAACCCCCAACCTGTTAGTATCACAAGCCCATTTTTATTTTTCTCTCTTTATACTTTTTTCTCATTCCAATCTTTTTCTTTCATTCCACTTTCCTCCCCTTATTTCTCTTTTCCCTTCCCTTCCCTTCCCTTCCCTTCCCTTCCCTTCCCTTCCCTTCCCTTCCCTTCCCTTCCCTTCCCTTCCCTTCCCTTCCCTTCCCTTCCCTTCCCTTCCCTTCCCTTCCCTTCCCTTCCCTTCCCTTCCCTTCCCTTCCCTTCCCTTCCCTTCCCTTCCCTTCCCTTCCCTTCCCTTCCCTTCCCTTCCCTTCCCTTCCCTTCTTCGTTGGTTTGTTGTTTGTTTTGCTTTGTTTGAGTGGTTGTTTTGGCTTTGGTTTGGGGTTTTGTTTGTTTGTTTTGGCTGTTCTTGTTTTGCTGTGTTGCTTTGTTTGGTTTGTTGCTGTTTGTTTTCCCCTCTGGATAAGCGCTGCCACTCCTCTGCTAGTGGCAGTGAAGAGCGAGTGACCTTTGTCAGCGCGGTGGGCTGAGGCGGTAGACGAGAGCGTGCTGCCACCCGGAGGCTGCCTGCCTTGCTCGGGGTTTGCTTCTGCTTCAAAGGTAGCTATAAACAATCCCCAACTCTTTGATAAGACCCCTGGGTATATAAATAGCAATGAGAGAGAACTAATGAGCTACCCTAGGGCTGCATATATATTGTGGCTAAAAGCAACTTTAGTTAAGTGACTATTAGTGCCTGCACCGGGCGTGCACGAGTGAATGAATGAATGTGTGTTTAACTGCACTAGTATGGCTGCAACTTCCTGCTGAATGCGGCAGTGGAAATCACTCCACACTGGTGGTGACTCTTTCAAACAGAATCAAGAAACTAAGATGTGCCCGAGTGAAATGACTACATGCTCTCACATCTAAGGTTGTGACCATTTGATATTATGAAACTTACTAGTAAAATATTGTATTAAGATTATTTTTCATTTGCTTTCAGTAGGATTTTAAGTACATTTCTAGATTACAGACATAGACACACATCCTGAGGCAGGTGTGAGTCTCCTAATGCAGGAGGAGTCACTGGAGCTACCTTAGTGTGTATCAGCTGAACAGCTTTCCCTAAGAATTTCTCTGTAGAAAAATGCTGCTACTACATCTACATGCTCTTGCTACTACATCTACATGCTGCCCTCATGGTCTCTGATAATTTCATGTTATTTGTAGATGTCATGGGTTGCATTGAATTCTTGGCTATTCATGCCATGCTGCTGTCATGCCACCTTCAAAATGAAAGTACTGGCTGGAGCAAAGTACTATGGGGCTTGAAATTCAGATTGCAACGTGAGAGGTCTCGTGTTCCACATGCTGCTTTTGGGTTCTGTGTTTGGGGTGTTGATGTTTTCCACTGAGGCTGGCATGGGATGGGAGGGGTGGGGAGTTAGCTTGCTGGCTTGTGCTAGCTGTTGCTTTCTGCATTTTGCTGCACTTTTTTCTGCAAACAAGCTAAGGTGATTGTGCATTGCTTTCTCATTTTTCTCATTAAAGCTCTTTATCTCAACCCAGAGGTTTTTGTGTGTGTGTTACTTTCCCTCACTTCTGTGTTGGAGGAAACACCCATTACAGTGGACAAAAAATGATGCATAAAAGAAAATAATTATCCAAAGTTAATGAAGAGTGGTTTTATGTGTGTCTGTGTTTTGTTGGGTTGTTTTTGTTGTTGTTGTTGCTGTTGTTGTTGTTGTTGTTGTTGTTGTTGCTGGTTGATGGTAGGCTTAACATGAGCCTGCAGTGTGCTCAGGCAGCCAAGAGGGCCAATGGCATCCTGGCCTGCATTAGGAACAGTGTGGCCAGCAGGAGCAGGGAGGTCATTCTGCCCCTGTACACTGCACTGGTTAGGCCACACCTCGAGTACTGTGTCCAGTTCTGGGCCCCTCAGTTTAGGAAGGAGGTTGACTTGCTGGAACGAGTCCAGAGAAGAGCAACAAAGTTGGTGAGGGGTTTGGAACACAAGCCCTATGAGGAGAGGCTGAGGGAGCTGGGGCTGCTTAGCCTGGAGAAGAGGAGACTCAGGGGTGACCTTATTACACTCTACAACTACCTGAAGGGAGGTTGTAGACAGGCTGATGATGGTCTCTTCTCCCAGGCAGCCAGTACCAGAACAAGAGGACACAGTCTCAGGCTGCACCAGGGGAGGTTCAGGTTGGATGTTAGGAAGAAGTTCTATACAGAAAGAGTGATTGCCCATTGGAATGGGTTGCCCGGGGAGGTGGTGGAGTCGCCGTCATTGAAGGTGTTCAGAAGGAGACTTGATGGGGTGCTTGGTGCCATGGGTTAGCTGTTTGGGTGGGTTGGATTGGTTGATGGGTTGGACACGATGATCTTGAAGGTCTCTTCCAACCTGGTTTGCTTTATTCTAATAAAGGTTTATTCTAATAAAGGTTTGTTTGTTACTCCCCTAGGGAATCTAACTCTCCAGTCCTGGACTATGCAGCTAACCTTTTCCACAAAGATCTGTTTTGATAAGTAGGCACAATTATTCTGTAAACAAAGCCTACTCATCTTCATGGATCTGCAAGTCTGGATTGTGTCTCTTGCCGTTCCTTGGTCTATCAGTGATTTGTCCTGTGATCTTGGGAGAGTTTCTTAGCAGAGCAGCATCTTGTATTCCTTTGATCAAGATCAACTAAATAATCACTGGGAATTATTAACCTCTGTGGGACTGGAAAGAAATTTTGAAGTATAATGGCCTTTCCCTCCAGCCAAAATGCCTAATGGCATCCCTTCCCTCAGAGAGTGCAGTAACATCTGCTGAGGCTTTCGAGTAGCAGCTTGCTTCTGACAGTGGTAAGTGACTTTACAGAGGTGAAGCAACTTAAAAATGGCATTTTCACACACACCATCTCAGTACTGTTGTTATGCACACCATCCTATGGATCCTAACAAATACTACTTAATAAATCACCTCTGTTTCCATGAAAAGTCATCCCAAGTATCACTGAGGGGAAGGGATTGTTTATATTTCTGATTGTGATCCACCTAGACCCCTTATAAAACCCCAAATATCTGTAATACCAGGTAGACAGCTGGCTCCTTCCCTGGACACTGAGACCATCAGAAGATGTGGCAGTGGGACATGCAGACAGATGTATAATGTTCCTGTGTGCTGGCAGGCACGGCTGAAGGGTTCCAAACTCCCCAAAGCAACCAGAAGATATGGTTTGCCTGTTCCCATAGCTCTGCCTTCCCACACTCCCCCCAAAGGCCAGACAGATCCCAGCAGTTTGGCTTACTTGGTAGGTGCCTCTCCTGAATCATGGGGAGGCAACTACTCAAGGCCAGATATTCAAAGGATTTGGCCCTATCTCTTTCAAAATGTAAATAGGAACAGCCAGATTTCTTTAAGAAGCAGTCACATATTTTCTGGGTTTGTTAGAAGCTAATGAGCAGCTTTTTTTTTCTTTTTGTACTGGTGGTATTTATTCTGAGGCTATTTCCTCTGCTAAGCTCTTCTCTTATTCACAAGAGACAGAAGCTCTCCTTTGAATTTGATTGCATTGTACCACTGGCTATAGCTAAAGCAGCCATAACCATCTGGTAATTCATTCTTAATGAAAGCATATGTTTAGAAAATTATCATTTTGCTTTGTTTTCTGTCTGTTCCCTGGTGGTGTCAGCACCCTCTTCCCACATTCTGCACTTCAGAAATGATAAACACATTTTGAATACTAATCCTAGCCTGGATTTTCAGGGATGAGTGCAACTACAGAAAGTTTCAAAGAGCTCCAGGAATTGATAATTCACTGAAGAACGAACTAGACCCACAAGGCTCAGGCTAACGAATGCACAAACAAACTTCACAGGAGTTGCTGCTAGTCTCTGCTTCCAGGCTTGTGCTTCCTACCTACTTTCACTTTAATACACAGTTTCCCTTGGTGACTCATTTTGTCTGCACAAAGCTCTGAAGGCCTCTGCTACAACCACCCTTTCCTCTTTTATACGTTGTGGTACGTGGAGTTCCTTTAAACTTTGTCCAGTTGAATCAAAAGGATGCTTGCACAGGTGCCAGGCATTTGACCTTGCAGGAAAGGAAGATTTTTCTCATCTAAGGATGTTATGAGGAAGCTTTGCAGATTTCCTCAAGGAAATCCAGGCTACTGTACAGGCAAGAAACCTACCAAAGAAGGAGAATGTAATGCTCAAACTCAATTAGACCTAGTGACTGGCCTTCGGTGATCTACTACAGTTCCTTGTGGGACCAGAAAGAAACTATTCCTGGTGTTCCAGGCTCCAAGTGCTATTTGAATCCAATTAGTCTGAAACAGCATTTCTTTTCCTAGTAAGGGGCAGAGGGAGGTTCCTCCAGGCTGACTGAAGCAGGAGTGTGTGAGTGAGGCACCCTGCTCCTCCTGACTGGGCACAGCATGTGTCCATGGAGAGGTGCTATCACAGCCCACTTGATCTCTCCTAACTTGGTGTGAACGTAGGGGAGGAAAGGTGGAGTGATTCTAGCTGAGGTTGAAAACAAGCATGGACTTTATCTGTTACTCTTGTTACTGTCCTGGTAGTTACTCATAAGATGAAACATTGAAGGAGGTTGTGGGGTTTTTTTATATTGGCTTTGAGGTTTTTTACTAGTTACAATATGGTTTGGGTTTTGGTGTTTGGGGGTTTTTGGTTTGGTTTTGGGAGATTTCTTTGGTTGGTTGGTTGGTTTGTGTGTTTTTCTCTTTTCTCTTTTCTTTTCCTTTTCTTTTCTTTTCTTTTCTTTTCTTTTCTTTTCTTTTCTTTTCTTTTCTTTTCTTTTCTTTTCTTTTCTTTTCTTTTCTTTTCTTTTCTTTTCTTTTCTTTTCTTTTCTTTTCTTTTCTTTTCTTTTCTTTTCTTTTTTCTTTTCCTGTCTTCCTTCCTTCCTTTCTTCCTTCCTTCCTTCCTTTCTTTCTCTTTCTTTCTTTTTCTTTCTTTCTTTCTTTCTTTTTCTTTCTTTCTTTCTTTCTTTCTTTCTTTCTTTCTTTCTTTCTTTCTTTCTTTCTTTCTTTCTTTTTCTTTCTTTCTTTCTTTCTTTCTTTTCTTTCTTTCTTTCTTTCTTTCTTTTCTTTCTTTCTTTCTTTTCTTTCTTTCTTTCTCTTTCTTTCTTTCTTTCTTTCTTTCTTTCTTTCTTTCTTTCTTTCTTTCTTTCTTTCTTTCTTTCTTTCTTTCTTTCTTTCTCTTTCTTTCTTTCTTTCTCTTTCTCTCTTTCTTTCTCCTTCCTTCCTTCCTTCCTTCCTTCCTCCCTCCCTCCCTCCCTCCCTCCCTCCCTCCCTCCCTCCCTTCCTTCCTTCCTTCCTTCCTTCCTTCCTTCCTTCCTTCCTTCCTTCCTTCCTTCCTTCCTTCCTTCCTTCCTTCCTTCCTTCCTTCCTTCCTTCCTTCCTTCCTTCCTTCCTTCCTTCCTTCCTTCCTTCCTTCCTTCCTTCCTTCCTTCCTTCCTTCCTTCCTTCCTTCCTTCCTCTCTACTTTTTTCCCATTTAAAAATTATTTTTATTTCAACTCTCTCTGTCAGGCAGCACCATGGCTGCCCCAGCCCACCCCAGCCTGCCTCCCAGACAGCTGGTTAGAGTGATGGCAAGATTCTGAGATGAGATGCTTTTCCCTCTTGGAAAAGAAAAAGTTAAATGTTTAAATCAGATATTTTTCTGACTTTTGTCCCTTTTTTGCATATAGAGACTAAAACCAAAGTTATAAAAAAGGGGCAAGCACTCTAATTTCAAAATCCTTTCAGCACAGCCCTCATGAAAATATGTCTCTAGCTATAGACTTTTTAGGAGGCCACATGCCTAATGCTTGCTATGGTTCTTTCCTTGCTTTTCTGATGTCTCTGTGTCAGCTTGTGATAGTTTTGCTGCCTCTCTTCATATCTAGCTCCATCAAACAGTGTCCACACCTCTGCATTTGTATTCAGCCTGAGGAAAATCTTCTCTTTTATCTGGGATCCTTACAATGATGTATATTGCTATGTTCTTGGTAGTAGCTCTTTTTGCTTCAGCTATCAGATTCCATGAAGGAGCTTTACTGTTTCTTACATTTTTTTTTCTGAATGAAAACCAGCTGTCAGGACCAGCAGCTACAAGGAGATTTTGTCCAAGTCCTAGCCTAATGCACACTAACCCCCATTGAAACCAGCCTTCGGAATGAAATTCTAACTCTAAGATTTTACCTTTGCAAAGATCTGAGGTTCCTAGAGAATACTTCTTGCACTAGTTGGGTGTATCAAACTTGAAAGTTTGGACTGTGGGGTCAGAAATATTCTTCTTCAGTGAAAAAGAAATATAAAACCATACCAAAACATATCTTGTTGCTTCAAGGCAGGTACTGCAGTTGGTCTGAGTTGGTTGGTACCTCGGCATCTAAGTTTGTTCCCTTCCTGACCACAGGAGACTCTTGTCTTACACTGAACTCCTTCCACCATCGACCAAACCTCTGCACATCAGTCCCAAGTCACAGCTATGTATGTCTGGCTGTAACTTTGAAGACCAGTGCTGTCTAATGTCCCTTGCATTTTACATGCACAATCAGATTATCTCTTGCATCGCTATTCCTTGTACCTGGAATGCCACACCAGGAGGATGTTCCTCAGAAACTTCTGGGAAAAAAATCAAGTTTATGTCTCTTTGTGGAACCAGAAGAGGTGTGTCTCCAAGGCCAGAAGCACCACAAACACGTGAAAGAGGATCTCCAGGGCCCTAAGGAGAAAGGAACGCATGGAAGGGATTAAAAGGGACCAGATATCCCTCAGACCAGCATAGAGGTGAGCGGTACCAAGATACCTCCTCCATCCTAGATCAATGAGGTGTTTTCTTTCTGGCTTGTACAGCCTCCTGTTTTTTAAACCAAGCCCAAAAATCAAAATCAAAATTAACTTTGTGCTGAGACAGACTGGAGACTATGTAGGAGTTCTGCAGGAACTTCTTGCTGCAAATGCAAAGGACAGGTCAGTGCCAAGGCAGCCCACTGCCACTCCATGTGCCTGCCTAAGATGCCATGTTCTTCTCTAATGTGTGACCTTGTGTTAGAAAGGTCTTACCAAGCATCAAAACAAAAACACATGTTGGCAAATGTGAGAGAAGTTGCAGTGCTGCTTCTGCTGTGGCATTTCACTGGAAGAGATCCTTCACTCACTGAAATCATTAGGGAAATTATTTGAGAGGAGTTTCTTCTCTGTTGTAAATTACAATAGAATAGAATAGAATAGAATAGAATAGAATAGAATAGAATAGAATAGAATAGAATAGAATAGAATAGAATAGAATAGACCAGACCAGACCAGACCAGACCAGACCAGACCAGACCAGGTTGGAAAAGCTGTTAAAAGGGCACAAATGTAGTTGAAGTATGCTGGGAAAGACCTTTGAGATCATTGAGTCCAACCTATCATCCAACACTATCTAAACTAAACCATGGCACCAAGCACCCCATCAAGTCTCTTCCTAAACACCTCCAGTGATGGTGACTACACTACCTCCCTGGGCAGCACATTCCAATGGCAAATCACCCTTTCTGTGAAGAACTTCTTCCTAACATCCAGCCTAAACCTCCCCTGGTGCAGCTTGAGACTATGTCCTCTGAATAGTATAGATTGGTTTAGATCACACATGCACAAAGGCTGCTGTTGAAAAAGATTGGTGAAAATAGTGTTTTATAATGTAACTGCATTTAGTGTCAATATGTGAGTAGCAAAAGCCTTTTATAACTTGGAGATGCCCAAACTTACAACTTCCAGAGATCCCTTGCTTCCCAATCAGGCAGAATGTGGGACCCACTCAGAGAAGAATACCTGCAATTCTTTGCTTTAGCCAAAATCCCAGTTCTCTCAGTCTTCATAGGAGAGATGTTCAAGTCACCCAGTCACAGAATCACAGAATCACAGAATCACCAAGGTTGGAAGAGACCTCGAAGATCATCAAGTTCAACCTGTCACCACAGACCTCATGACTACTAAACCATTGAACTCTCTCCATCAGATCTTTGTCTTTCCTGAACTGGTGAGCCCAAAACTGGACACAATATTCCAGGTGTGTGCTGCAGTATTTCCACAGAATTTTCTGTATCTGTGTAGAAACTGAACTTCATTTGATGCAACACAAAAATATGGGGGTGAAATTGCAAATAAGTAGGTAGTGAAGGTGCAGATAGATGTTTATTAACTCAACTTGCAAGTTAATAAAAGGAGAGTTGATTTTCTTCTAACTTGTTAGCAGTAAAAGGCTGCACCTATATACCTGACTCTGCAGAATACACACAAAATCAATGAGTGCAGAGGTGAACTCTTCATCTGAGCTGTGGTTACTGAAAACCATCAGCTGCTTTCAGGGGAATCAAAGTTGCTGATGGCAGTACAAATACTGCAAAAGAATCCCACATCACATAATGGGGAATCAACCCATCATTCAGCAGTAGTCTCCACAAATGTGTTGCTGTGAGAGTTAGTGTGATTTAACGGGTTATCCAGTGTGGGCAACATGTGCCCCAAACAACCTGAATTTACTGAACTGGTTCTCTTTAAACTGGTCTTGAAAGAGCCACAGCAGTCATATAATTTAGTTTCTGCATACTTCAGTATGATTTGGAAAATAATATGCAGGGCTATTTTGGGTTGCAAGGGCATATTGGCTTAGAGAGAGACAGCAACACATCAGGCATGCTACCATGTTTATGTAGCTTCTGGACTGGCTGACTGGCATCTAGTCAGCTCATAATGTGGGCAAAATAAGCTCAAATCTGTTCACACCCTTCTGTGCATTGGCAGTGGTGTGTCTTTGCTCAAATCCCCATACTGAAAAATCAAATTTAACAGAAAATATTCTTGTAGTATCTGACTTTGGATTTAGAATAAACCTTTATTTAGAATAAACCAAACCAGCTTGGAAGAGACCTTCAAGATCATCGTGTCCAACCCATCAACCAATCCAACCCACCTAAACAACTAGCCCATGGCACCAGGCACCCCATCAAGTCTCCTTCTGAACACCTCCAACTATTTTCCTAATAATTTTCCTTCAGAATGGAAGGTAAGAAAAGGTAAGAAAGAAGAAGCAGGAGCTGTAGTGATCTCATGTCTCAGACTCATGTTTAAGAATGATCACTTCTGTAAACAGGGTGGAAGATTTATTGCTTTGAAACATTGATTTCCAGTTGCAATAAGCAGAACTACTGTTCACAAAGCAATCACTATGCCTTCAAATTGCAGATCTGGAAAACTGTTGTCAAGTGTCAAGTAGATCTTTTTGTACTCTCTAGGTTCTCAGTATGACCTTGATCACTTTGTGATATCAGCATCCAGCCTATGTACCATGCAAGGTTCATAGATGCCTTGTTTCTGTAAGGAACTAGATGGGTATAACATCTTTCAGAAGGAAATTAGCTTTGAGATGGAAGGGAAATGGTGACAAGCTTTTGCTGTAAAGGTTCAAGCTACAAAAGGGCATTAGGTATTTGCTATATTTCACCTATCCTGAATACAGCCATGGAATCATAGAATGGTAGGGGCTGGAAGGGACATCTGGAGATCATCTAGTCCAACCCTCTTGATAATGCACGCAAGCCTATGTGAGGATAGCTGGTGTGAGGATACACCTGCTGCAGCCTATGTGGTCACAGTGGAGAGGAGCTTCAGGTCTTCACACACCAGCATGAAGAATGTTTCTGGTTTTCTTTAGAGGAAGTCAGGAAGTTCCTCATCTGCATGGTCAGCCTTTGATCCTACAGTGCTTGAATGCAACTATCTGACTTCAGGAACCTGTGAATCAGGAAAAATGCTTTTGTTACTTCTTGGCACTTCTTTTCCACAACCATGCCCGGGCCATTTCTGAGCACAGGTCCCTGGCACAGCCATACCTTTAGGTGGACTAGCTACTGCTGGGTTTCACCTCAACCATCAAGTAAGTGCTTTTAAAGGCCTTTATTTCTTGTTTGTGGAATTTTGTGTTTGTCTTTGTTTCTCCAGGTTGATAAGAAGTCAGAGGCAAGTTGCTTGTAAGTCATCATTTTGCAGCTCAGTTGTGAGCACATCCACATAAAGACACACTCTGCCCTTGCTTACACTCTGCAGGTCTGGTGGTTTTGCTGAGGATTTGATGAAGGATATAAGGTTGGGATGCAACTCTTGGAGTCCAATCCCACCCATCTAACTTTGGAAAAAAAAGATTGTGGGTTTCCTTCTAATACCTAAGGCAATGGATGGAAACACATATTCCTCCAAGAGACCATGGAAACTGGTGCCTGGGTTTCCAAGGTGATTTTCTGGCAAGTGTCTGAAGGAGGAAGTGGTAACAAAACAGGATCCCAGGCAGCTGAAAGCATCCACATTCCTGGCGATGCAGTAGCCTGTGCTGAGGAGGCTGAAGCCACAGAGATGAACAGAACCAACTCCTCACTTTAAAATCACCATAGGTGTCGAACACAGAGCAAAGGGCAGGTAACTCAGCCTGTGATCCCAGCTTCCTGCATGCTATCTGTTGCCTTCCCTATGTCTATCTGATTACTGCTATCGGTCTTATTCAACTACCTTAGGGCTCATATAAACTCACTTTCAATAGGAAGTAATAGGTTAAAAAAAATTACACAGGACAAGAAAAAAGATGCTGCTTAGAACCAATTCATACCTTGAGGTTAGGAAATTTTCACACTCTGTAGATTTATTTTTTGTGATACTTCATAGTTATAAATGTGTTTTTCTGTCTTACATCTTGCAGGGCATGGAACATACATAGAAGAGGATCTATATCTCTTTTAAGTACAACAAGGAGACTTTGCAAAATACATTGGTATTCCTTCTGGTGCTCCAAACCAGAATAAAGCACAACATCTCCTTCCACATCTTTCATGAGGATCAGGACTCTCCCTGTCTACCTGCCAGCATAATTTCTTCCTGGAGTAATGCTGAAATAGAGTGAGGTACAACATGGCAGAACAAGCCCTATGAGGAAAGACTGAGGGAGCTGGGGTTGCTCAGCCTGGACAAGAGGAGACTCAGGGGTGACCTTATCACTCTCTACAACTACCTGAAGGGAGGTTGTAGACAGGTGGATGATGGTCTCTTCTCCCAGGCAGCCAGTACCAGAACAAGAGGACACAGTCTCAGGCTGCACCAGGGGAGGTTCAGGTTGGATATTAGGAAGAAGTTCTATACAGAGAGAGTGATTGCCCATTGGAATGGGCTGCCCGGGGAGGTGGTGGAGTCACCATCATTGGAGGTGTTCA
Source organism: Melanerpes formicivorus (assembly GCF_026170545.1). Classification (NCBI taxonomy): domain Eukaryota; kingdom Metazoa; phylum Chordata; class Aves; order Piciformes; family Picidae; genus Melanerpes; species Melanerpes formicivorus. Next base: position 34,759,415 of record NW_027142355.1, read on the forward strand.
GGAGGAGACTTGATGGGGTGCTTGGTGCAATGGGTTAGCTGTTTGGGTGGGTTGGATTGGTTGATGGGTTGGACGCTCTGATCTTGAAGGTCTCTTCCGACCTGGTTTGGTTTATTCTAAATAAAGGTTTATTCTAAATAAAGGTTTATTCTAAGTGGTGGAGAAGGAGGAAGGACCATACTGTTTCCTTTTGCAGCAGAGAGAAAGGGAAGTTGACACACACGTACAGGCAAGTGCGTGCTCTTCCAGCTTCTGTCCGGAACACTCTTGCATCAAAAGTTACGGAGTCTGCTGATATACATCAGTTACACGACCACAAGAAAGTACAGATGTAGCATCTAACAGCAGAACCCAGCAACACTGATGTTGCTGAAGATTAAGTGTTGCAAATTAAGGCCAGCCCCAGCAGACGAGCTACCCATCCTAATAGAAGAAAACTGATCTGGAAATAGTGGAAAGCTATTTTTCTTTCCCCTGGAAGAAAGGAGCCAAAGCAGTTTGAGGCTCCCCCCTACCTATTAGGAGGAACTGTTGAGCACCAAAATGTCAACTGTGAACCAAAGTGTTGCTAAGTGTTTTCTTGTGCATTTATATTCACACATTCAGCTATAAGTAAAGAGCTTCATGAAGCTTGTCAGGTTTTTCATTAAAGCCAGAAGGTTCTATTCTGTCCCTCCAGGATACAGCTACTGACAAGTTACTTTAAGATTGTTTCATGGCCATAGGATAGAACAAAATTATCCTTAAAAGTGCTGTTAAGTATTTTGACAGTAAGTCTTCACTTATCTAACTGTGGGGCTGATTTCAGAATTCCTCTTTCTTCCTTTCTTCAGCTTTTAATGGAAAAATCTATGCTTGCAAGTAGTAGGGGAGACATACAACAGTTATCACTAAAAGCGCTTTGCTTACCACAAAGACAGCTTTTCTGAAAGCATGCGGAGAGAGCACTTGCTTATCCCACTGGAAGTACAGGAAAAATGAACAGCAGCTGCAGCATGGGATGCAGTGACCACCACAGTAAGGGGAGATGGTGATAATGAGGGGAGGGGATGTAACCCTCATGAGTTAGTTTAACTGTGCTATGACAGCCCTTTCTGACCTTATCCTCAATAAACCCTCATAGAATCAATAAGGTTGGAAAACACCTCAGAGATCATCAAGTCCAACCTGTCACTCAACACCTCATGACTAGCTTCGAGTGCCACGTCCAATCCCCTCTTGAACGCCTCCAGGGATGGTGACTTCACCACCTCCCTGGGCAGGACATTCCAACGGCCAATAACTCTTTCTATGAAGAACTTTCTCCTCATCTCAAGCCTAAACTTCCCCTGGTGCAGCTTGAGACTGTGTCCTCTTGTTCTGGTGCTGGTTGCGTGGCAGAAGAGACCAACCCCCACCTGGCTATAACCTCCCTTCAGGTAGTTGTAGAGAGCAATAAGGTCTCCCCTGAGCCTCCTCTTCTCCAGGCTAAACAACCCCATCTCCCCCAGCCTCTCCTCACAGGGCTTGTGCTTGAGACCTCTCACCAGCCTCATTGCCCTTCTCTGGACATGTTCAAGTATCCCTCATGTGGATATTTATCACAAGCTAAGTTCATATTTTAACTCATACTAAATGTATCTCTCTGCATCTTCTCAGAGCACTAAGACCAAATCAGTTTGCAATCTCACAAGTGTGGGACATACCTTCTCCAGCAGATGAACAGTGCCCAGGTACTGCAGCTAATTTGCAGCAGCATGGTATATACCCATACAACAGGCAGCAACACATGGGGGTACTGGCACAGGCTTAGAAAGGACTGCACTCAATGCCACTGTCCATGTCATCCACAAAGATGTCGAACAAGACAGGTCCCAGGATCCCTGAGGGACTCCGCTTGTCACTGGCCTCTACTGGGACATGGAGCCATTGACAGCCACTCTTTGGGTGCAGCCATCAAGCCAGTTCCTTATCCATCTAGTGGTCCACCCATCAAACCCATGTGTCACCAGTTTGGAGACCAGGATATCCAGACAGATATGAGACTAAATTGATTTTGGTAAGTACAACTGAAATATTGTAAAGCTACATAGAATAAACCAGGTTGGAAGAGATCTTCAAGATCATCGCGTCCAACTCATCAACCAATCCAAGCCACCTAAACAACTAACCCATGGCACCAAGCACCCCATCAAGTCTCCTCCTGAACACCTCCAATGATGGTGACTCCACCACCTCCCCAGGCAGCCCATTCCAATGGGCAATCACTCTCTCTGCATAGAACTTCTTCCTAACATCCAACCTAAACCTGCCCTGGTGCAGCCTGAGACTGTGTCCTCTTGTTCTGGTACTGGCTGCCTGGGAGAAGAGACCATCATCCGCCTGTCTACAACCTCCCTTCAGGTAGTTGTAGAGAGTGATAAGGTCACCCCTGAGTCTCCTCTTCTTCAGGCTAAGCAATCCCAGCTCCCTCAGTCTCTCCTCATAGGGCTTGTGTTCCAAACCCCTCACCAACTTTGTTGCCCTTCTCTGGACTCATTCCAGCAAGTCAACCTCCTTCCTAAACTGAGGGGCCCAGAACTGGACACAGTACTCGAGGTGTGGCCTAACCAGTGCAGTGTACAGGGGCACAGTGACCTCCCTGCTCCTGCTGGCCACACTGTTCCTGATGTAGGCCAGGATGCCATTGGCCCTCTTGGCTGCCTGGGCACACTGCAGGCTCATGTTCAGCCTACCATCGACCAGTACCCCCAGGCCCCTCAATAGAACTAGCTAGTATAGCACACTGCAAATCAAATGACTGGCTGTGATTTTTCTGTAATTCACCTGGTGAAATAAGCCCATTAACTTCTTGAAATTTAAATATGCTGAACTATTTGAGGTGAGACGTGTTAGAAAAATAAAACTATTTGAAGTCTGAGTCTATTATTCTAAGATATCCATTGTCCATGTATAGACCTTTCCTAAGAATTAAAAGCTTTGTATTAAACAGGCTATCAGACAAGAAGTTTGCCATCTAATGGCCATGTCTACATTCCATACAAAGGACAGCTAGTAAAAGAAGGTAAAATGAACACATAGGTAGGAGCCAGCAGGAGACTTGGCAGCACTTACAAGGCCTCTACATAAAGCAATTACACACACCACTGGTCTGAGATCAATTATTTATATCCTCTTTTGTATATTGTAGCTCACTTTTTTATTGACAATTGTTATTACCATTTCACTTCAATAGAGGGCAAGAGACTGAAGTTATCCTCTCAGACTAGAGGTTGCATTCAAGAGTGAGAATTAAGACATCTGGGCGGTTTATATACAATTGAAAACGTGACCAAGGTAAAAGAAAAATACTGGAGCTGTACAGAGTTTGGGTAATTTTAGTTTCCATTAATGCTTCACTGCCTTCCCTATCTGTGAATCATACCAAAATAAAACCAAGAGTTTGGTAAAAGCAAATGAACTCCAAACTGTTCACAGTAATTTTTCTCCAGTCTGGAACAGACTGTAAGCACTAATTTAATAGTACCAGGGAAAGTGTATGGTTGGGTGAATGGGAAGTGCATTCTCCTACGTTTTCTCTTGCTGAGTTTTAATGCAGCAAATTTCTGAATAATTCAGTGCACTTAAGGGAATTTCCTGTGGGGAATGACCATTTTATTTGTTTTTACTTTCCCTCTGATTTTATTTCTCCACCAGAACCAGGCGCTTTGCAGGCTATCTAGTAGAGCATTTCAAATGGTCTCTTTTCTGTTACTGAGTTTCAAGTAGTTTCTGTAATGCTTTAAAATTAATCTCATTCCAGACACAAAGGTACAATATCCCAGCAGTTATTAAAAAGTTTAATGTTTTAAGAAATGTGAAATGCTAGACTCCTTTTTTTGGTCTCTGGGGTAATTACTTCATTCCACCTAAGAAGGCAGAACAGAAAGACAGCTGTGTTCTGTGCTCTGCAATGAGTCCCACTTTCACCTTCATATCCTTAAAAGATTCCTCACAGTGACACTTATCTCCTGCTATTCTTCCCCAATTTTGTCTTCACTGACATAATTTGCTGAAGTGGCCTTAATACAGTATCTTTTAATAATTGATAGCTTCCCCATAAAACTCTTTCCCTCCAAGCTGGGTTTTTTTTTCAGTACACTTGACCTACCAGTTCTCCACATTTGCTGACTGCTTCCTTTATACTCATGATATTTATTCTGCAATGACTACGGTTTAAGCAGTATAGATTTTGTCTCCCGGCAGCTTTCAAGCACTGTGAAAGGCATTCGAATTGGAAATGATCTTTACAAATGAGAAAGAGTTGATCAAATGAGGAAATAGATTTATTTTTTTTTTAAAGGGGGGAGGGAAATATCCATTTAGAAGCCTGACAATGAACTGAACTGCAGAAATTAATCTAAGACTTATTGCAGAGTGCAACAGAAAACATGATACTGCTGCCAAAAAAAAATGTGTTTGTTACTCTGGGATATGTTAGAAGCAACATCACATTCAAAATGCTACAATTGTATTCATTGTAGGCAAGTTCTTACCTGGAATAAATGATTTCTTATTGGGTGATGTAACTAAAACAAAGGCTTAGGCAATGAAAGAAGGTATACAGACCTACTGGGTTGTAATGGAAATGTTAAGACGGCAGAAATCACAGTATCACAGTATAACTAAGGTTGGAAGAGACCTCGAGGATCATCGAGTCCAACCTATCAACACAGACCTCATGACTAGACCATGGCACCAAGTGCGACATCCAATCTCCTCTTGAACGCTTCCAGGGACGGTGACTCCACCACCTCCCTGGGCAGCACATTCCAATGACGAACTCACTGGGTGAAGAACTTTCTCCTCACCTCGAGTCTAAACCTCCCCTGAGCGGATATAGCTGCACAAACAGGGGAAGAAACAGCAGGGCAATGTAAAAAAAATTATCATACTCATAAATAAGAGCATAGAGCACAGCAGTAAAATCAAATATTGTTGCCTGTGTTAAGCCTAGGACACCTTTGGTAATCCAGCCATGGTCTACATGTCAGCAGAAGGCCTTACTCTCTAACAAGAGGATGACGGGAAGAAGGCAATAGCATGTCGTGTATGCTATTCCTTCTCCTTTCAACTCAGTGTGAATACAGACTATAGCCTTAGGGAATTTGGAGCAGACCTGCCTAAAATTTATGGAGGTGAAGGCAAACAAAATACAGATGCAGAAGTGCATCAGTGCCACAGTGATTTTTGGCTCTTTGCGTATAAAAAACCTGTTAAAAAATTAGTTTATCATTGCTAAGCAAATGTGATGAGGACCTGACACCTGGTGCCCCTTCAGAGAATCACAGAATGATTGAGGTTAGAAAGCACCTCTGGAGGTCATCTAGTCCAAATCCCCTGCTCAAGCAAAGCCACCTAGATCTGCCCTGAAGTGTGTCCAAGCAACTTTGAATATCTTCCAGGATGACAACTCCACAGCTGCCTTGTCTTCTATGTTGTATGCAGATGACCCTGGCCCAACCACTTGAACAGGAACATAATGGTTCTTGTATGTGGATGTGAGAGTGTAAATGAATGAGATTAAGAAAAGGACTGTGACTGGATAAAGCTAATGTACTGAAGATGGAAAGTAATCACAGAATTAAGAACAGTTTGGATTGGAAGGGACCTTTAAAGGTCATCTGGTTCAACCTCCCTGCAGTGAGCAGGGACATCTTGAACTGGATTGGGTTGCTCACAGCCCTGTCCAAACTGACCTTGAATCCTTCCAGAGATGAGGCATCTAAGACATCTTAGATGAGGCATCTTTGGGCAACCTGTTCCAGTGTTTCACTACACTGATTGTAAAAAAATCAGTGTATCTACTGTAAATCTACCCTCTTTTAGTTCAAAATCATTGTCCCTTGTCCTGTCACAACAGTTCCTGCTAAAAAGACTGTCCCCATCTTTCTTATAATCCCCTTTAAGTACTAAAAGGCTGTAATAAGGTCTCCATTCTCATCCCAAGGATGGAAAACATCAACTTTCTCAGCCTGTCCTCATAGGAGGGGTGTTCCAGCTCTCAACATTTTCGTGACCCCTTCTTCTGTACTCGCTTCAGGAGGTTGCCTTTTCTGTGCTGAGGACTCTGGAGCTGTACTCCAGGTAAGACCTTACCAGAACTGAGTAGAGGGGCAGAATCACCTTTCTTGACCTGCTGGCTATGCTTCTTTTGATGCAGCCCAGGATAGAGGTGGCCTGGGCTGCCAGTGCAAGTTGTTGGCTCATGTCCAGTTTTTCATTGACCACATAACATCACCTTCTCCTTCCAGAGTCTCACACTGAGTTTTGTACACTAATGTCTCAGCAGACAGGAAAGTGCAGACAGTGATACATGCTGAAAGGCTGAAACACCTGGATCTGTGCAGTCTGGATGAGGAAAATTTCAGAGGTGACAGTTTTCCATGTGTAACACATTATTATTAAGAGGACTGTACCAGCTGTACTCACAGATGCCAGCAGAAAAACAAGAAAAAATATCTTCAGTTGGTACAAAATTATTTTGGCTGTGTATTGACAGAAGTGAAACTCTGTCAAGAGCTTACCTGGGGACCTCATAGGCTCCACTGAAGATTTTGAAGCACATGCCTGGCAAATATTTGTCACCAATGTCTGGACACATTCAAACCTCTCTTACTACTGGGGGCTGGGTCAGACAGCTATCAACAGCGTACTTCTGATGCTCAGCACCGGATTTCCTGCCAAAAGCCCTGTGACTCAGAAACCTTGGTGCCAGCCCAGATCCACGTCTGTTAGGGACTTGGTGACTGTGCCAAAGTTTTGTCACTACTGGACTAAACAATCTCTTTTAGTCTCTTCTTGATCTATGTTATTACGGTTGCTATGAAACGCTTGCTCGTGGAACTAATTTTTCCGCTGGCTCCATGGACTTCTGCTCTTGTTTCTCACTACCAGGAATGTTAAAACATTTTTACTTCTTCTTCAATAAAATTGAAAACAGCCATGTTTGAACTTGGAGGGGGGAAGGAAATAATTTGGTTGAGCCTAACTTTTTCATTTGAGCTGATTCTTGACAAATTCTAGTTGCCAGCTGCAGGTTACACAACTGCAGCTCTTTGAATGGATCTTTTATTATCTGTCTGACAAAGAGATGGCAGCATGGTGGTGCTGTTGCATTTTTCTCTTCCTTTCTTTTTTCTCTCTCTCTTTTTTTTTTTTAAATCTCTGTTTTTCAGGAGTAACAAAAAAAAAAAGACCCAACCAAAAAAAAAACAAAAAGCAAAAGAGCTTCTGAAGTTTTGCTGCTTTACCGAAAGTACACATGGAAATATTTGCATCAGGTATAAAGTTAGAAAACAAATAGCTGTGCTTTTTTTTTTTTCCCAAGTATTTTAATGGGAATTGTAGACACAGTACTCCCACTGCCTTTTCAGACAGCTCTGAAGTAGTCTATGAAATTCAACATTCAGGTATTGAATGAAGCCCACAAAATCTTCATGTTCTGCAATCGCTGGGAGAAATCCTACAGTGAGAGCAGAACTGAAGAGGTAGACCCTCTACCTGTATTTTCAGTAGGATCAAGTTAAAAGCCTCACATTTTGTGTACAGCCTGCTCCTCTTTTGTACACATTTCTTTTCACTTTGCAGCTTTTTGATTACATTTTCATTGGTGAAATGTAAAAATGGGAAGTATGTAACCTAGGTAACAGTGATGTCCCTGGTGTGTATCTGAGACTCCACAGATCTCATGCCACAGTCCTGAGCCAAGCTCTACCTCATCTGTAACAATCACTGCTCTCCTCCTGTCATTTACAAAGTAAGTTCTCACCAATGGGACCACATTTTGGGGAGGACTCACAAGGCATGAGGGCAGCTGAATATCACACAGTACAGGTATATAAAGATGTCACTGCAACTGTTTGCTGGACACATTTAAACTGTGCATTGTCTGCAGCTGAGTCAGTCTGGGGTAAACACCGTTGGCAAAAAGCAGGGTAATTTGCTCTGTCCTTGTAACCTCACCAGCCTGAAAGTGGTTGTGACAGTAAGGCAGACTCTGAGATGTTCAGAGGCAGACTATCTGTGTCACAGGGCAGCACACTAGATTCCTAACTTGGGAACCAAACCCCCACATCTCTAACTATTCATCATTACTTCCTACTGGGTATCCCCCAGCTGTGCTGGCCTCCTCTGAGTCAGCTGTGTGAGTCCTTCTTTATCTAACAGAGTGAGAAAAATGCTCCGTGGCAGATGATGCAGGTAATGCTCATTTGCTTACACTTGGGCTGGCATCACTATGGTCAAGAGAGGTATTTCCTACTCTGATTAACTCACTTATGTTCATACAGACCATTTCCCTACTCAAACGATCAGGGTGAGGGGGTCTTTGCTAAGCAGTTGTTTCAAAAGTTTCCAATTAAATTTCTCAATTAATTTTTGCTAGAGAGGACTTGCACTTAAGACTCACTGTACTGATGGGCCCTGCTGTGACCCTAACACACAGCTGCTTGACAGCAGATAACCATATTAAAAAGTGATAAGCTTATCTGACAAATGGCTTTTGGTTCAGATTCTTGTTTGTATGCTTTAGACATTCTGGGTCCTGTGGGCCATTTGGGTACCAGCAATAGACCAGAGATTGAAAAGAGATTGTTTATAGGTTATTTATTGCTTTGTGCAGAAAAATAATGGTAATTTTTAAAGGTTATCTTGCTCTTATCTTCTTATCTTTGCCTTTCCCTATCTTCTCCTTTCCCTATGCACAACTACCCCATTTTGTAGATCCATTTTTTTCCAGCCTTATTTCCACGTTTTCCCATTATTCAAGCTCGGTTCAGCTCCTCTCTGGGCACTCCTCCTTTGAGTTTTAGGAACCCTCTGCTTTCCCCCTGGAACCAATACATGCAGAGCCTTCAGATCTCTTTTTATGAGTACTTCTGCCCCCTCAGCATTTCTGCATTATCACAATTCTTCGTTGCCTCTGTTGCAGAATTCTCCTAGTTTGTATCTGAAGACAAAGGGAGCGATGAGGACAGCCTCTCACCTCTGAGTCAACTGAGCTGAATTAGAGATGGGCTGTTTAATTCAGTCCTTGAGCCTTTCCCCTCCAACTTCTGCTACCTTCTCCAGAGAACTCTGCCGATAGTTAATGCTTTCAGGTTTTTATACACGTGGGCTCCACATTTTCAGAAGTACTTAGCAACAGCGAGTTCTTCAATGCTTGGGTGCATAATTTAACGTATTTTAAGGAGATCCATGGGTTTCACTCCTGACCCAGTTTTCAAAAGATGAACATGTGGATGAAACCAGAGAAATCTTGGTAAACTCTCCACTTCCTGTCAAGAAAAATTGTTCCCTAGTTAGTTTTAAGATAGCATTTAATCAGCTTATGATATGATCACGCAAATGAATTATGTGATGTGGCAACTGGAAAAAAAAAAAAAATAGGAAGGACCAAAATGCAGAGTGATCAGTGAAATGTTTTCCAACTTCCCCCTTTCAGTCGTTCAGGACACTACTAAAGAAGCATGTAAATGTACCTGCTCGCCGAGCACCACTCTGATAATGGTACCAGCCCCTCTCTGCCCGAAGATCAGTCCGACGGCTGGAGCCAGCTGCACGTTAGAGAAGATAGCGCTGGAAGGACTAAGGAGATTCACTGCTGCCTGTCTTGAATCCCACCTAGGGATCACCTTTCTCGAGGTCTCCCGTACGAGATGTGTAAGGCCGAGAGCAGCAGGACGGTGGTGGGGTACAGCCGAGCCGGCAGCATGTCAGGACAAGGGCCACCTCACTGCGGGGAAGGTGGTGGCAACCCCTCTGCCCCGCCCGCCCCCCGCCGCCTCCGCCCAGCCGCCCGCTGCCGCTCCGCCTCCAGGGCAGGGAAGGCTCGGGGCGGGCTTGCCTCCCCGGCGGCGGCGGGAGAACGGGTGCAGGGGGTTGCAACTTCGGGAGGATGAATGCGGAGAACCAAGATGTGCTGCTGGATCTGGAGGGGGAGGAGGAGGAGGGAGAGGAGGAGGAAGATGATGATGATGGGGAGACAGGTGAGTAGGGGGCTGGCACGGGTAGGCTCCCTTCGGGACAGCGGGGGCAGCACCGCGGGGTTACGGGGCCGCGGGGGCTTCAGCCTTGGACGTTCCCGGCGGAGCCGGTGTCGCGGGAGGACAACTGCTGGCGGCGACCAAGCCGGGGGCTGGCAGGCAGGGAGCTCACAGCACAGCTCACCTCCTTCTGCCACAACTTGGGATGGTTTTGCTGTGGAAGAGACGTGAACTCTTTGTGCTGGAGGCGTGTGGAAGCCGGGTGGGCTTCCTCGTGTAGCGGTGTGGCTGTGCTCCTGCCCTCATTCAATGGCACGGGCTGGTTTTCAGCGAAGCACCAAAAACTTCACCTGTTCCTTACCCCATCCTGGGAGGGGAACCGCGTGGATGGCACAGAGGCAGCACTTCGGAGCGAGTGCGATGCTGGAGACTTTTGTTGTCGCAGGGATCTCCGAGCATGGGCACAGCCCCGGCCAGGGTGCCTCGGTTCTTCGGAGAACGCGAGGAATGCCACCGCCTCCGCCGGTCACCCTGCTTGCGGAATCCCCCGGGCTGGCCCGTGGGGGAAAGCGTCAGCTTCGACGGACAGCAGCTAAACCCTCCTCCTGCTGCCAGATTTGCATGCCCTAACCTGACAGCCAAGGAAAGGAGGGGGAAAATTACACATACCCACCCCCCCAAAAAAAAAACAACCAAACAAACACCTCTAAGAGAGGAAATTGGCAAAGCGTAGAAAGATAGTAATTTTGCTGGGAAGAAAATGCAGATTGTGTCTGCCAGAAATGCAGATAGTACAATGGTCAAAGAGTTTTAAATTCAAAGACAGTGTATGCTAGTCTCATCCCAACAGCAGCAGCCGAGGACAATGACATTTGTATTTAGTGTGGGAATTAATTCTGTTATTTTCAGAGAACAGCCCGAAAGGAACTGGCTCACAGCTGGTGCAGGCTAGCAGGGTCTATTCATTTCACTAAAGAGACACATATTTACTTCAGTTCAGAAGCTGCTTTCAGCCCCAGTAGCCCAGATATTCTGAAGTCTTTTATTTCTACTTGTTAAAATGGATCTAAGAAACAGGGAATGCCGTCATGTCAATTAGACAAGCAAGTAGAAGGCAGATGTCTCTATATAAATTCTATCAAATAAAAAGGCTTCATGTTCATTATTGTTCAAAAGGTTTTGATTGTTTTCACTGAGAAGCACAGAGTTCTGGTAATTTTTTAATATTGGGACAGAATTTCTACATTGCTACAAAGTTCTAGTGGCATTAACAGTGTCTGATACACAGCTTGCTTCTAAGTAGTAATCCTTAATAATGGCAGATACAGTTTGCTGTGTTTATTCAGTTAGCTCACTCCAAAAGTGTATGAAGTTCGAGCCTCACCCAGTGTCTGTGGAAATCAGGGAATGCCTTTCCTCCAACACGGTTGGCCTTTGTTTCAGATGCTGTGGGAGTGTCCCTTGCTTTACAATAGTAGTCCAAAGGCAAATTCAGTTTTCCATATGAAGTGAGGCAGAGGAATTGTCTGACTCCACTCCCCGAATTAAAGGGTGGATCAGCACTGCAACACATGCCTTTTTCTTTCCATTCTTCACCCCAGAGAATAACTAAATGGTTTCCTACTCATGGCTATATCAGGTTTGGGGGGAGCTCAGTTTCCAGAGGCAGCAAATCATGAGCTGTGTGTTCTGCTTGTGGGACACAGCACTTTGGAAAAAACCCACATGCTATGTGGCAAAATTGACTGAAGATTGAGCAGTGATGATTTAGAGAGCTGTTATGCAAAGCCTTTTACACAGTGCCCAGCTCTGTCACTTTTGCTATTCTGCCTTGCAAAATGCATGTGTAACAGTCTTGAGGTTTGATATTAGATATCATTACAGGAGGGCTGTTTTACCATTCTGAGGAACCTGTAAATCATCCATTTAACTCCAGTTTTATTGTACCGCTCACATCTGCATTCTTCCCGAGAAAACCATCCCTGCTTTAGCCAGTAAGCAAGACTTCTGAGTTCTTTCCAGATCTATTCAAGATCAATCCCAAGTGTTTATAGCTCATCAGGAAAGTATTATTTTGACAGTTTGTAGTCATGGCACATAAAGGGAATGCTCTGGCTCATATTGGCATACAGTTGGTTTTGGTTATCCATGCGGATGACTAGCCAACCACTCACACCAGAAGCAGTCTTCGGCAGGAGTCCAAAGAAAGAGCTGGATTTGTGACTCCTAATCCACAGGAAGGAACCACAACCTTGCTGCTGCCCATAGATAGCTTTGAAATTAATTGTTTTGGTCAGACCTGTGCTTAAGGAAGAAAGTCTTGTCCTAAGGTTAGCCTTTTTTGAGATGTTGAACCCTTTCATTTCCAGGGCTTAAACAAGATGGGCAACTTTTTCTGTTGTTATCAGACTGTTTTCAAGAGTATTGATGCATTAGGGGCACCAATTTGTTTCTGAGCTATCTTGTTACCAGGTGGAAATGGTGGGTAGGACCCTGTGCTACAGTTGCTGCAGCATTTAAGGTTCTCCAGACCCATTATTTTCTGCCTAAAAACTCCCAGACACCTCCATGAATTGTGAAGTTTTTCTTTCCCTGGTGGCAAACCTCACACCGTATCTAAATTAGTTTGTTGTGTTTTGGGATTTATAGAATAACCAAGGGTGCTTTGCTTTCCAGAGGTATCCTCTTTGACTAACCATTCCACATGAAATACTTTTCACCAGGGTGCACTGGCTTCTTGCTCACTTGTTCTTCTCTTGATTTTACTCAAATATTTCTCCTAGTTGTTCTTTGAGCCTTGAGGGTACAAGATCTTCCCATCTTTTGACACTGCTGCAGTAATCATCAAGCCATGCTTTATAGAGGATCAAGAAACGGATGCTCATAGGTTAACATTTTTTCTCGTCACACAGTGTAGATACTGTGCTGATGAGGATTCCAGCTCCTCTTTCTGGAGAGGGTTTCATGCACACATGTTTATCAGCAACAATAAAACTGTGCAACCCGACTTACTGGCTTATTCAAGCAATGTTATTTGTGGAGCTGCAACCTAAAATAACTGGTTTTGTGCAGTCCACTGTAAAACAGGAATGCTGTCCCAAGGGGCAATGTTGTAATCCAAATGAAGAGCAGGCATAGCTGTTCTCTGCTTCTTTACTTTTACTTACTGTTCTGTTCTTTGTTTCCTCATGGCATATACTGAATTTTATCATATTGCCTTCTTAGAGCTTTTGGGGTTTCCTATTTGATAGCTTCATTAACTTGTTACTCCAAGTAACTTCATTAACAGTTACTCCAGTGTTTGCCTTCGTGATGCTGTGAAATGGTAAACTCTCTACAGAAGTTTTCTAAAGGCAATGGAAAGTATGAACAATTAATTGTGTTGTTTTGCTTGAAAATGTGTCTGTCCTGCAATTTGTTAACTGTAACCCTCATGTGGTGAGAAATTTACAAGTGGTCTACTTGGCAGATCTTTAAAAGATCTAATTCTGTTTCTGAATGACAATGACTTGGTTTTCAGTCTGTCTGCCCTAATAAGACTGCCCCAGTCCACTCCTTATGCCACCTGATTTTCTTCCAATTTTCTGAGCTTTTAGTCAACCTAGAACTTTTTGGCCACATTTCATTCACTCATTGTCCTGAAGAAAATTGTGTGAGGGATACATCTGATGAGCTGAGAATCAAGAACTTCTGCTCCCTGATTCTGTGCTTTGTTTGCAACGCTGTTCTTGTACAGCTAGGAGACAGGGACCAGGAATAAGCAGGAATGGGGACACTGATTTGATCTTGAGGCAGTGAGAGACTCCATGATGAAAAGGGACAGTTTCAGAAAACACTGGCCTGTAATGCTGGTCAAAATTTAAACTATCTTTTATGCCTGCAAGGCTTTCCTCTTATGTCTGCTACCCTGATAGTTTACCTACATTTCATCCTCTCTTCATACTTTTTGACTTTCTGCCCACTTGACTATCACCAAGTCCAATCCACGGAGGAGTGAAAACCTTGTCACCGAGTATGGCTGCATTTGAACAGCACATTGATGGTACTATTCACTTTCAGTTTCTGATTCAATGACTTTTCTAGAAGACTACTGAAAAACAATGAGTTTACCTGCAATGTAATTACTAGTTTGCAGGTGGTTATAATTCATAAACTCTGGAGGACATCAGAGTGTTTCAAGAAGCAGGCAGGAATTTAGAAATGGATAAACTTTTGCCAGAATTTCCTCTTTTAATTTTTTTTTTCTATCATAACAGAACTGCCAGTTGTACTTTGAAGGTGTTCTTTGTTCCTGTGTGTTTGGTTTAATTCTACTGTATGTATGGGTGCCATTTACATATAAGTCAACAACCATAGGAGGACTTGTTACCTGCCATGGCACCAGCTTGGACTTTTGCATAACTTTAATAGGAATAGCTGCATTTCTTTCCCTGCTTGGTATGTCATTAGTTATAGAATAGAATAGAATAGAATAGAATAGAATAGAATAGAATAGAATAGAATAGAATAGAATAGAATAGAATAGAATAGAATAGACCAAACCAAACTATGTTGGAAGACACCTTCAAGATCATCACGTCCAACCTATCATCCAACACCACCTAATCAACTAACCCATGCAACCAAGCACCCTGTCAAGTCTCCTCCTGAACACCTCCAGTGATGGTGACTCCACCACCTCCTCAGGCAGCCCATTCCAATGGGCAATCACTCTCTCTGTGTACAACTTCCTCCTAACCTCCAGCCTAAACATCTCCTGGCGCAGCTTGAGACTGTGTCCTCTTGTTCTGGTGCTGTTTGCCTGGGAGAAGAGACCAACCTCTGCCTGTCTACAACCTCTCTTAAGGTAGTTGTAGAGAGCAATAAGGTCACCCCTGAGTCTCCTTCTCTCCAGGCTAAGCAGCCCCAGCTCACCTTAGTTTTATTTCAGGTATTTATCACAGGTGATTCCTTAAAGTTCTTTATTTACACAACCCATAAGTTATTTTAAAAGGAAAAATACCCCACACACATTTATGCTACCCACATGAGATGTTTGAAATTACATTTCAAGCATTATTACTTGTAAAATAAAAATAAATTTAAAAAAAAAATCAAAATTGACATGTAAGAAGCAGCCAGGCTTTTGTTTCTGGGGTACAGAACTCCAGCAGTTCTGTAGTTATGGTGAGTGAAAGCAATACAATCAAACTCACAAAAGATATCCTAATATCAGATGATTTGCAATTTATGCATTATATGAGAAGAGGAGGCTTAAGGGAGACCTTATTGCTGTCTACAGCTACCTGAAGGGAGGAGGGGGTTGGTCTCCTCCCAGGCAACCAGCAGCAGAACAAGAGGACACAGTCTCAAGCTGCACCAGGGGAAGTTTAGGCTTGAGGTGAGGAGAAAGTTCTTCACAGAAAGAGTTGTTAGCCATTGGAATGGGCTGCCCAGGGAGGTGGTGGAGTCACTGTCCCTGGAGGTGTTCAAGAGGGGATTGGACGTGGCACTCGGTGCCATGGTTTAGTAGTCATGAGGTCTTGGGTGACAGGTTAGTCTTTTCCAACCTTATTGATTCTATGATTCTGTGAAATTGCAGGTAGAGAGCTTGAAATTCAGGAGACCAGAAACATGGAGGATGTGATGTATGCATGCCATAACAGATGTTGTGTTCCCACAAAAATGGACCTTTCAAAAGTAATTAGAGAAGGATTATGACTAAGATCTGTCGCTGCATGCACAGAAACATCAATGAAGCTGTTATCGCTTAGCTCGCCTTACCCTAATATTTCTTGGTACTTGCCATTTCCAAGGAAACGATGGGTTGCATGCTGTGGAACTAGGGTGTACTTTTCCACTACACATGTGGCAAACCCCAAGGGGGAAGTGATAATAAAACAGATGTGGTAATAACCCCAACACCCGTGCTCCCCTCCCCCCAAAAAAAACCTCAACACCTCAGACACAAGGGTGCTTTCATATGACAGCACTTACCTGTCATAAATTGTCTTTGTAATGACTGCCAGCTCATCCCTTATAAAGAACAATGGGGTTTAAATTTTTTTTAATTAGTTTGAGATAATACTTTTTTATATTCCTCTAAAAAAAAGACAACTAAAGAAGAATTAGCCTAAATCTAGGATGAAGTGGTGTAGGTCAGGAAAAATACAGTTACTCATTTTTCTGCTTTATAAATAATGCACAGAAAATAAAACTAAATATCCTGTGCTTGACATGAGAAGGTCTGTGAAAAAGGTGCTACAGGCCTTAAGCATATGGAACTGCCACAGTTGTGGGTTTAACAAGACTACAGAATCACAGAACGATCAGGGTTGGAAAGATCATCCAGTTCCCACCCGCCTCCATGGGCAGGGACACCTCACACTACATCAGGCTTCTCAGAGCCACATCCAGCCTGGCCTTAAAAACCTCCAGGAATGGGGCCTTCACCACCTTCCTGGGCAAGCTGGTCCAGTGTCTCACCACCCCCATGGTGAAGAACTTTTTCCTAACATCCAATCTGAACCTACCCATTTCTAGTTTTGCTCCATTCCCCCTAGTCCTATCACTGCCTGACACCCTAAAAAGTCCCTCACCAGCTTTCTTGTAGGTGCCTTTCAGATACTGGAAGGTCACAATAAGGTCTTCTCAGAGCCTTCTCTTCTCCAAACTGAATAACCCCAACTCTCTCAGAGCCTTCTCTTCTCCAAACTGAACAACCCCAACTCTCTCAGCCTGTCCTCACAGGCAAGGTGCTCCAGCCTTCCAATCATCCTCATGGCATTCTCTGGCCATCCATATCTTTCCTGTAATAGGAGCTCCAGAACTGGACACAGTACTCAATGTGGGATCTCACCAGAGTGATACTGCATTTAACAGGATGCAAATGTCAAGGAGGAGGGCACTAAGGAATGGTGCCATGGGTTGGATTGTGTGTTGTTCTTCCATTCAGGAAACAAAGGTGTGAACAGAACTCTTAAACAAGCACTGAGCTTTTTGTTCTAATGGACACAAAAATTCAGCTTGGTTTGTTTGTCTCTGGCAGGGTCCTTTCTAAAAGCTGGATGTGTTGCTCTGCAGAATATATGTGTCACAAGACTGAGTTTTAACTGATATTTTTAGTATAAAAATGTTGAGAGGTTCACCAATACACGGGTGAATCTTGTATCACTTGTAACTTTTTAAGGGGGGGTGTTATTCAAATCCAGGCTGAGTGCAAAGGTAGGTGGAAGAGTTTTCTCCCAGAAGAGCATGTGCTCCCCTGCTGCACTGGCCACGATGAGAGCACGCTGGGACATTGTTAATATTTTGTGTTAGAGTTCAGGCCTGATGCATCTGGAAGATAAACTTGACACAAACATCAAGCTGCTACAAACTGTCCTGGTTAGCAAAGGGAGTAGTCCCCCCATAGCTACCTCAGAGCTGCACCTTAAGTTTCCATGGCATTTTGACCTTATTTTGCCTTGGGATATATTGGTGGCAGTGTGGTAGGAATACAAAGCTGCAAAAGGCACTGTGCCTTTTATCTTGTTATTGCCAATGTCTGTGGGAAACGAACACTTGAAGTTATGCAAATTGTTATCAAATGAGAGATTCTGATTTATAGTTAAAGAGTACAAGCATCTGACCATTGAATCCTTTGTCTTCTCCACCCCTCATACTATATTCAGGCATTCTACAGCTCTCTGAAGGCTTTGTAACAGGAATGTCTTGATAGCCTCCTAAGGAATTACATGGCTGGATGAAATATTTCTTTGCTTGATTCAATG
Source organism: Melanerpes formicivorus (assembly GCF_026170545.1). NCBI lineage: Eukaryota > Metazoa > Chordata > Aves > Piciformes > Picidae > Melanerpes > Melanerpes formicivorus. Next base: position 34,777,170 of record NW_027142355.1, read on the forward strand.
GAATGATCTCTAACTGTTCCTAGCTATCCCAAACTCAAGCACTAGCCATGTAGGCAGAAATCCTTGCAAGAACATCAGAGGTGAGGGCCAAAAGCATTACTGGGAAAGGAAGAAAAAAAGTCGTGAGCCTCAAAATGGCCTGGATTCATCTTTGAGCAGTCCCCACTCCTCTGCAGGATTCATAACCACTCCCCATCCTCATTATGCACATGGGGGAAGAAAGTCAAGTGGTGTGTTCCCCAAGGAAGTCAAGTGGTATGCTCAGGCCCCACATTTGTATAGACATGGTTTCATACTCTGCCTGTGAGAAGAAAATTTACCTAATGCAGTTGTTAGATTATCAGGGATGGACTGCTGAGAGGCAAAGGGTACAGAAAGGGGATGACTTACTATTCAATTAACATCAGGCAACCTGGCACATCCCATCACATGGGACTGTAATTGCTTTTCCCCATCTCTATCCTGCATCTGTGTTAGAACAACTTCCTTGTTAGAACAACTTCCTCTTCACAAGTCTTTCAGTTCCAAACCTTATCAGTAGAGATGGTCCATCAGCTATACAGCAACTGACCTATTGAAGGACATGATGTTACCAAGTGCAAAACAGGCACAGGCCTAGATAATTTTTGCTAATGGAAAAAGCCATATTAATAAAATGTGTGTGTTAGATTCATTAAAGGGTAAGACTCGGACCAGCACACCCCATTAACAGGAAGAACCAAGAAAATGAAGTGGCTTTGGAAAGAGACCACATTTGGATGTCCTTAATGAATACCAGATGCTGATTGGAAAATTAACAAAAATATATTAAAGCAAACTGCCTGTACTTTAGGCAGCGGAGTTACAAGTCTGCTGGGGCGTGAACATTCTTTGGTTGATTTTATGCCTCATTTGGTGGAAAATGCAGCTTAGTTTCAATATATTGTATAAAGGCTGAATAATATTGAACCCTTCAATTCAGTGTTTACATTACATAGTTTCCAGATAAACCACTAATCAATGTTCTTTAGATGTGACTGATTTTGTAGTAACTGCCACCAATATCAGATTTTGCTTTACTTTTATAGTTTCTCTTCCTTTTACTTCCTTCTTGACAGATTTTCCTAGGCCCATTAATCTGATTAGTCAGGTTCTGCAGCATTTTTTAGATGTAATTTAGACTGGGACATTAAATATTTGTATAGGAGGCTGCTTACAGTACAGTCCTCAGAATGAGCTGCTGCACCAGTATCCTTCAGTACAAAACAGCCACCACCCCTGCTCCACTCAAGTACTGTCTGAGAGCAGTTGCTGCATCAGGCTAAATGTCTCATTACTTGAGTGTCCATGGTGTGTTTCTGTCCCCTGGGCTTCTAGTTTGGGTGGTTCTTTTGCTAGGACATGTGACTTTCACTGTGTCTACAGGAAGATCTGGGTTCTTGCTCCACTGCTCAAACATTGATTTGTGACCTCTCCTGTAACCATTACTGCTTTGGGAGATTACAAGCAGATGTACAAGAGCAGCCAAACTGCCTCCCCCCGCCATACTCAGGTCTTCTAGAGGCTTTAACAGGCCAAGTGACATAGCTGGAAATTCACTGCCAGCCCAGCCCAGGAGAAAGCCTCTCCCCCACAGACCATAAAGATAACAGCACACATGTCCTGAGACAGAAGAGAAAATGGGCTGTACACGCCCTTAAATAGAGAGCTACAAGAAAACGGAATAGAATAACAGATTACAATATCCTGGGACAAGCTGCTCATCCCCCTGGGACTCTCTAGCCTCTGGAGGACTTTTCTATATGGTTATGCCAATTAACTCTTGATTTCCCTTAACCAACAACACATGTCCTGTCTGTAAAGAAGCTGGGAATCTATTGCTGGGAATCAGTGGAGTGAGCTTGATAGAAGCATTGAAGATGAGAACTTGGAGAAGCGGGGAGAATCCTGTAGTGCAGACCAGTATCTTGACTGAAGGGTGAGGTAAAATAGGAAGTGTTGAAGAACTGGAAAGAGCAAGGAGATGAAAGTAAAGACAAAATATCCATTGAGACCTGTGCACCAGAGCAAGAGGACACATTCTCAAGCTGCACCAGGGGAGGTTTAGACTGGATGTTAGGAAGAAATTCTTCATAGAGAGAGTGATTGCCCATTGGAATGGGTTGCTTGGGGAGGTGGTGGAGTCACCATCACTGGAGGTGTTTAGGAAGAGATTTGATGGGGTGCTTGGTGCCATGGTTTAGTTGATTAGATGGTATTGGATGATGGGTTGGATGCAATGATCTTGAAAGTCTCTTCCAACCTGGTCTGGTCTATTCTATTCTAGTCTAGTCTAGTCTAGTCTATATTATTCCATTCCATTCCATTCCATTCCATTCCATTCCATTCCATTCCATTCCATTCCATTCCATTGGCTAAGAAATAAAGTAAATCAAAAGGGAAGAGGAAAAATTCTTGATAGGATTCTTAAGGGTAAAGCCAACTAGTGCAGTTTCTCACCTATTCATCCGGTCAGGAACTCATAAACAGTGGCATAAAGATTCATCATCAGGTTCTTCTAGGTTCATCAGGAAAATAAATGACAGCAAGGGACTAAGGTAATATAACTGTGGGTGTGGCGAACTGAAATAATTTATCTGTGGCATTTTCCTCCCTATTTTTAATATATAGTAAAAATCACAGTGTGTTCATAGGTGATTTATCCAGCAGGAGGAAAAATGCTATCTTTATACCATTAATTACTTGCAAAAAAACAAATTTCCACTGCTCTGGGTTTGGCACTGCAGTTAGAGATAATAACATTTAACGAAACAAGACTGAGATTGTGATCCAGAGGGCTCTAGCATTGCCAGAGGGTTTATTAGTTTGTGTACAATATTAGTAAAATCATCAGTGTTCTCTTTCTATGTGTTTTTTTTTTTCCTTGAGTAGTCTAATGGAGTTTTTATAGACATTAATGAGCAAGGATGAGGTCAAACAATGCACACTTTCCCCTTGTGAGCAGTCCCATTGACTAGAGTGGGAATAGCATGATTTTTGTAAATGCTATTCATAGTAGAGAATGCAGAACTAGTCCCTAATGGAGGAGATATCTTTATTAGATCTTTCATCATCTCTGTATATCCTGATTTATTCTAGGAAAAAAATAATTAGATTCATTTAATTATTCTGCTCTCCATAAAATACAAGGAGGGATTTGCATAAAAGCAGAGTTTAATCTGTAAAATGGCAGCTGTGCTAAAGACAAACAGCCCAACAAAAATTCTTACAATATTTGGTAAGGCTTAAACATGCAATGCATTATTGAAAGGAAAAAAAAAATAGCTGAAGAAATCAATATGGCCTGAAGAATAAATGAGTCACTGCTGTGGTATTGTTTCTGTAACTTGTTCCTTAATAGTAAAAGTATCATAGTATCAGTCAGGGTTGGAAGGGACCACAAGGATCATCCAGTTCCAAGCCCCCTGCCATGGGCAGGGACACCCCACACTACATCAGGCTGGCCGCAGCCTCATCCAGCCTGAGCTTAAACACCTCCAGGGATGGGGCCTCGACCACCTCCCTGGACAACCCATTCCAGGGTTTCACCACTCTCATGGTGAAGAACCTCCTCCTCACATCTAGCCTGAATCTCCTCACCTCCAGCTTCATTCCATTCCCCCTAGTCCTATCACTACCTGAGATCCTGAGAAGTCCCTCTCCAGCCTTCCTGTAGTCCCCCTTCAGATACTGGAAGGCCACAATTAGGTCACCTTGGAGCCTTCTCTTCTCCAGACTGAACAGCCCCAACTCCCTCAGTCTGTCCTCATAGGAGAGGTGCTCCAGCCCTCTGATCATCCTCGTGGCCCTTCTCTGGACACCTTCCAGCACCTCCACATCCCTCTTGTAATAGGGGCTCCAGAACTGGACACAGTACTCCAGGTGGGGTCTCACCAGAGCTGAGTAGATGGGGAGAATCACCTCCCTCAACCTGCTGGCCACGCTTCTCCTGACGCAGGAGGATTGAAAGATCTTCAAGGGCAATGCAGTCTGACCAAACAGAGCTCCAGGTACTTCTGTAAGTTTATTGGTGTTTGCAGGAAGAGCAAAGGTCTCCTTCAGACCTCCTATGCTCAGAAGAAGGTGAGTTTAGGCAGGAGTTGGTTATTAAGCCACAACTGTTAGAAGAAAAATCTGAAGAGTCCTTCATTTAGTGAATCTACGAAGTCCAAGGCAACCAGCCCCAGAACAAGAGGACACAGTCTCAAGCTGCACCAGGGGAGGTTTAGGTTGGATGTTAGGAAGAAGTTCTACACAAAGAGAGTGACTGCCCATTGGAATGCGCTGCCCGGGGAGGTGGTGGAATTGCCATCACTGGAGGTGTTCAGGAGGAGACTTGACAGGGTGCTTGGTTGCATGGTTTAGTTGATTAGGTGGCGTTGGATGATAGGTTGGACGTGATGATCTTGAAGGTCTCTTCCAACCTGATTCATTCTGTTCTATTCTATTCCCTGATTAGAAAATGAAAGCATACAGTTTACTTCTAAACTCCTCTTCCAGCACTGCTTACAGACATAAGTCTTTGTACCTCTACACACAAAGTAGCTCCAAAATGCCTGTAGGTTTTGACTTTAAACTTAATATTTTCATAGTCAAAGTAATTAAAAGTATCTTTATGGGACCCTCCTGTAAACACACTGTACAACAGCTGAGTGTGGGAAATACTTTAAAGCAAACATGCTGAGAAACTCATTACAGAAATTCAAATATATCTCCTCTGAGACATGTAAATGTAATAGCAATGGGTATCACTTTTTAAACATATCTTAAACTCAAGATACCTAATTAGCTATCTCATTGATCCATAGGCATTGAAGTCTAACCAAACAGTGATCTGCAATTACAATTTGGTTAATCATTTCAGTTCCTAACAAAAAGGCTCCACAGCTGCCTACAGGCTTGGTGTTGGTGAGGAACACCATGGGATCAGCTTGGCTGCTAAAAGAGCTGTGTTTATAGCCTGGGACAACTGCCCTATATGGGCAGCCCTCCTGTAAAATACACTGAAGGCAGAGTTCACTCATTCCCCATGTAACTGGGCAGCAATTTTGACAATTGGGATTGATCTTGGCAAGCCTGTCTTATGGTGAAAGTGGCTTGTCTTCTTTATGTTTACTGCCTAAGGACAGTTGATTTTGGTTGCTGTGGGATAAGAAGGAACCCCCAAACCCTCACATTACTTTAAGCAGTGAAGAAAACTCTCTCAGATTTAAGGCACTCAGGGACTTCCAGAAGTCCAGGTCCATTTGTGGAATGATGTGCTTCAGTGCTGGAGCAGGTGAAAGAACAGTTTATCACACTCTTGACCCGAGGGTTAATTCTACAGTTCCCACAGAAGCATTAGGTCACACTCCTGCAGCAAATCAGGCTTTAGAGATATGGATGTTTATTAGGTCAGGTTCCAGGCATGGATGTCACCTAGGCAGGAAAGGTAGAGTGCTTACACAAAAAGGATAAACAGCTTGCACTTCTTCATGGGTTTATCTTTTGCACCTCTTAAAATATCAGGATTACTGTGATTTAACAGCTGGTTTAAGTCAGATCTCAACAACAACTCCTATTAAATTTCTTGGGGAAAGAAAACACAAAAAAGCAATGGCATTTCATGATTGCTGGTCCCCAAGTAGTGCTTCATTTCATAATACAAGGGAAATAAAAGTGCCAGCACTTTTCTAAATGTGAAATTGTCCATATCTGTGGACACTTGTCTACTATGTCCCCTTGATGTGGGACAGTAAGAAGTCAGAGAAGGGAAATCTTACCTAAAGGTTTCGGTATCAAATGTATATTCCTGCTTTTTAGAATGTACCTTGCTATTTAAATCGATGATGTTTTCATTGCTCATCCTAGGCACAAAAACATGGCTGGAGTTTAGCTGCCAAATATTCCTCAAATATATGACATTTTTGGTTTTCATTAAATATGAGGTCATACTTCTTGCAGAGAGCTCAGAAATGAGGCTACCAGAGGTGCTCCATCCAGTGTTGTCCCTTTTCAGTCCTTTTCTCAGTGTGTATTACAGGGTGGCTGACACAACTAACAATTTCATCTCCTTGCTGTCACTTTTTGGTGTTTGCTACTCCTGAAGCCCTCTTCATAGAATCATAGAATGGTCTGGGTCAGAAGTGACCTCCAAAGGTCATCTAGTCCAACCATTCTGCAGTCAGCAGGGGCATCCTCAACTAGATCAGGCTGCCCAGAGCCCTGTCAAGCCTCACTTTGAATATCTCCAGGAATGGGGCCCCAGCCACCTGCCTGGGTAACCTGTTCCAGTGTTCCACCACTCTCATAGTAAAGAACCTGCTCGTAAATATCCAATCTAAATCTACTTTTCCAGTTTGAGTCATTGCCCCTTGTCCTATCACCACAGGCCTTTTAAAACAGTCTCTCTCCATCCTTCTTGGAGGCCCCCTTCAGGTACTGGAAGGCTGCTATTAGGTCTCCCCAGAACCTCCTCTTCTCCAGGCTGAGCAACCCCAGCTCCCTCACCCTGTCTTCTCCTTCTTCTCTGTTGCGACTCCATCGTGTGAAGTGTAATCAGCATATAATGTTTTTGCTGTCCTAGCAGAAAATATACTGAGATAGATTCATCTACTGCAACATCTCCATCAACCAGTTACTCTAAGAACTAAAAAACCCCTAATAGCCAGTTAGAAGGGCTGAGTGCTAAATCCCTCTAAAATGGAATTTGCACTTAAACATAGAGTTCTACATATAATGTCACTGTGAATTTTGCTTTATAGGTACAGTTAGGCCTGGAAAAGAACTAGTATTGCTAAAGTGTATATTGGTTTGTGCCCTGGTTTAAGACAGCCTGCTCTCACGAGCAAGCTCCCCCCAAAAAAATCATGAGGGAAAGTAACACTTTCACTGAGATAAAGAGTTTCATGGAATGTACAGTTACCTTAGCCTATTTCACAGAAAAGCACAGCAAAAGCAGAAGCAGCAGCAGCAGAAGCCAGCCCACAGCCACACAACCCACCCCCTGTGCCCCCACAGCCAGCCCAATGGAAAAGACCAACACCCCAAAATTGGAAATCAGAAGCAGCAGCCAGAAATGGGAAGCCTCTCCTGTTACAACCTGAACTACAAGCCCCGTGCTTTGCTCCAGCCATCCATTTAAAAGCTGGCAGTGTGTCAGCATGGTGTCAAATACTCACCAGAAGATTCATCTGGGTTCTTCTGTCTCTGGGTTCTTCTGTCTCTATATGTTTGCTCACGGCATTTGTTTCACAGCTTGTGTAATTTCTCCATAAGTTATAAATGAGTATGTGCATATGTCAAGTTCTTGATTTGTGAAGTCCATACTTAGGATAAAGTGTAAAGGAAAGAAATACTGATGTATTTTCTGGATCCTATTTGTTGTCCATTTTAAGAGGTCTCACCTTAATATTGTTTTATCAGTCTGCAATTCACTAAAATCTTTGGAACTCAGAAGTTTATTCACCCTCAACCAGCAGTTGGAGTTGACCCAAGAGACAAGAGGTGAAGTCCTTTGGCTTGTGTTACAGGGATCAAACTGGATGATCTCATCAGTACCTTCTTGCCTTACAGTCTATGAGCTGGATTCATGTGTTTCAAAAGGTCATTTTTGTTCATCTCAACACAAGAAATAGAATCTGCAATAATGCCGCTGTGGTCTCCTCTTGGAAAACACCCCCAAAATTCAGCATCACCAGTGTCAACAGATTGTGATTAGCCTCCCAACAGACCATCACACTTGCTTTTTCAGTATTCAGTATTCCTAAGGTTGGAAGGGACCTCAACGATCATCGAGTCCAACCTGTCACCACAGACCTCATGACTAGAGTAGGGAGGACACTACTGCCCACTGCAGGCTTTGAACTCACGATCTACTGTTATAATGAGACATGTAAACAATCTTACCCACAGTTAAATGAAGAAAACAACTCTGTAGAGGCTGCTTGGGTTTTTTCATCAGAAAATGGATTTTTTTTTTTGGTATCCTTTCACTTCCACAGTTTTGAAGAAATGGATTAGAATCTCAGTGGAAATGAGTTTGTGAGGAGGACTGTGGCTGAGTACATTGGCACAGTATCACAGTGTCACAGTATAACTTAGGTTGGAAAGGACCTCAAGGATCATCGAGTCCAACCTATCAACACAGACCCCATGACTAGACCATGACACCAAGTGCCACGTCCAATCTCCTCTTGAACGCCTCCAGGGATGGGGATTCCACCACCTCCCTGGGCAACCCATTCCAATGACGAATGACTCGCTTGGTGAAGAGCTTCCTCCTCACCTCGAGTCTAAAGCTCCCCTGGCACAGCTTGAGACTGTGTCCCCTTGTTCTGACACTAGTTGTACTCTCATGAAGATCTGTGTTGCTGTATGAAATGAGCAAGTCCTGTGTTACTGCCACCTGGTGTGTTCATAACATTTTGAAACAGTTCAGCAAGACTCCATAGACACTAAAGTAAAATGTCTTTCCATGCTTTCCAGAGCAAAGCTTTTACCTCCTCTTCTGTGGATATTTTTTCCACAACTTCAAATTCTCTTTGGCTTTTTCCTCATTATTCTTGCTGCTCGGTTTTGTTGTAGCTGAATGGTATCTAAGATTCAAAGCCAGAAATGTCTCACCAGTGCATAGTCCTGACTTCTTTCTGCTTTGTGCTGAAATAAGCTGTCTAAATACCTGTTTTCCACAATTTATGCTAGCTGCCAATCAAAGTGAGACTTATATATTTAAAATTCACCTGCATTCTTTCCTGAGGGGTTCTTAGACTGAATTTACTTACTGTGGGGTAGCTAATCTTCTGGGAAGGTGCAATAATTGTTAATGTAGAAATAGCACTTTCACAGTATCACAGTATAACTAAGGTTGGAAAGGACCTCGAGGATCATCGAGTCCAACCCGTCACCACAGACCTCATGACTAGACCATGGCACCAAATGCCATGTCCAATCCGCTCTTGAACACCTTGAGGGATGGTGACTCCACCACCGCCCTGGGCAGCACATTCCAATGGCGAATGACTCTCTCCGTGAAGAACTTTCTTCTCACCTCAAGCCTAAACTTCCCCTGGTGCAGCTTGAGACTGTGTCCCCTTGTTCTGGTGCTGGTTGCCTGGGAGAAGAGACCAACCCCTTCCCGGCTACAACCACCCTTGAGGTAGTTGTAGAGAGCAATGAGGTCATCCCTGAGCCTCCTCTTCTCCAGGCTGAACAATCCCAGCTCCCTCAGCCTCTCCTCATAGGGCTTGTGCTCAAGGCCTCTCACCAGCCTTGTTGCCCTTCTCTGGACACCACTCACTTTATGCCACCACTTACTTTGGTGGATCTAAAGCTGCTTCCACTATTCCTGCTCTGAAAGACCAGTTCACAATGGTGGTGGGTGACCAGAATGAAATTTGAAGTATGCATTACCCAGGGAATGATCTTTCTCTATCTGTTGCTTGCAAGTACAAATCTTAAGATGATATAATATCCAGGTACTCAATGCCTTATTAACATTGTCATACATCAAGCACTCAAAGAACACAAACCTCTGGCTATCCTCTAGGCAGAACTGTTGATACTTTTCCTTAGGTTTCTGTAGCATATGTTTGAGTGTGTAGTAGTTTTTCTGAGAAGATTCTAACATGCCACTTCATGGAGCGGAGGTTAATAAAAACTTACAGCTCCTCACTTCTCCTAGTTCCAAGCACTGTAAGAAGCACTTGCAGACTCAAAAGCTGTAGAGATAAATGTATTAATTAAAAGGCCACAAGGTGATTGTTTTTATTGCCTTCATATTTTCCAAATGTGTTTGTGTACAAGTCTCTTGAATTGGTATTTTCACATGCATCTTTTTATTTCCTTTAGTTGTGGAGAGTTTTCGATGCCTGGCAGAGAGAGTGTATTGTTATTTTTCATCACTGCCCACATTACTATTGCTAGTAATGCATCCTTCTTGCTCATGTCTCTTTTCCCAGAAAGTAATTCAGAAATCTCTGTGTCTTCAAAGCCACAGCTGTTTGTCATGAAAATGCCAGACCTTGACCAGCTGCAGTTGCTGGGTAGCGTGAATTGAATTGTCAGCAGAAACCAGAACTTTGTATTCACGGCGATTGTAATAAGCTAAAACACACTGTGGGTTGGGTTTGTTTTCCCATCAATGGTACTGAATTTACACTAATTACATTATCCTGAACTGACTTTTAAAACTTAATTAAGGGATGTGCAAGTTGCTAGGGTGTCCATAGTTGCGATGATTACTTTTCTTACACTTCATTTTGAAATTACTCAGCAGCAGCAGCAGCAGCACGGAGTTCTCCTGCACGTGGACCACTAATCAAATTGTCTGATTAGGTGAAATTCTAGACTTTCAGCAGAGTGTCCTCGTGCTGAATTGCAGGAATAATTGCTCCATCACTTCTGCTCAAGGGAATCTCTCAGATGCTTCAGATATAATTTCATTTCTAAACTGACTGTATAATTAAATAATGCAGGAAAGCCAGTAGTAATATTTCTCCGTATTTAAATGTAAATATTACCAGTTACCAACAGGAGCCATAAGATCCCTAATTGGCGGTGGCTAATTACATATTATGCTTGAAAATCATTAAGATTGCAAAGTCAAGCACTTAGAAGTTGGGCATCAGTGTTAACATTGCTCAGGCAACTTCGGTTTTCCTGCCTTTTTTTTTTTGCATGCATGTTACAGATTTTAATTACACAGTCACTGTTCTTTTCCCCCTCTTAAGTCCATTGCTGTATTCAGTAAACTGGTAGTAATTGCAGATTTCTTTTTATCTTCCTCATTAAGAACAGGGCTCCAAACCTTGATAGGACTAGGGGGAATGGAACAAAAATAGAATAGATTCAGATTGGATGTTAGGAAGAAATTCTTCACCATGAGAGTGGTGAGATACTGGAACAGCTTGCCCAGGGGGGTGGTAGAAGCCCCATTCCTGGAGGTTTTTAAGACCAGGCTGGATGTGGCTCTGAGCAACCTCATCTAGTGCGGCTGGTGGCAGGGGGGCTGGCACTAGGTGATCCTTTCAACCCTAACAATTCTGTGATTCTATGATTCAAGCCCATGTTGCAACCTGAGATTAGTGTCTGAAAAGATTATCAGTCTGAAGCCTTCTGACTTAAACAGCTTATTCCCTTATTTTATACCCTGACAAAGGAAACCTGTTTGACACGTATGCATTCAGTGTACAACCTAAAAGCATCCCAAATTTTGTTCACAATTACAGCATAAACGCGTGTTAATACATTCTAAAACCAAAAATTGTTTCTATATCTCTATTTTGCCTTTTGACAGATATGAGCCAAAATCATTCTTTCTGACAGCCTCTTCAGCTGAAGGTGTGTAAATTGTTTGGCTCCAGAAAAAGTCTCATTAGCAACTGTACTTCTGCAGTGATTTACAGTCAGCTGGTGTCTCGTGCAGAGTGGATGCAGACAGGTTGGTTCTGGCATGCCTTGCATTGCAGCAGTTAAAACGAGGAGCCAGCATTTGCATTTCAGCAGATTACTCTGGATTCACAGAATTGTAACTAAAACATCATTACCCCAGTGTTTGTTTTCAAAACTGAAGCTGAGGCTGGTCCAGGTCTCATTGAAATGGTCTAGGATTTTTGCCACAGGGTTTGGGCAAATGTCCGACTTTGAGCTCTGAGCACATAAGAGCTGTTTGACAATTTGGTTATTAACTCCCTTAAACCTTCCAGCTCGGTGCCTGTTGTTAATATTTAGGCCCTGCTATCAGCAGAATAATTCCCACAAAGTCTAATTTCTTGTTCTATGACTAACTGCTAATTACTTCATTGTTTTCAGTGACCTCCCCTGGCTCTGAGCTGGCTGTCTCAGGACAAGGGGCATTTGACTAGCAACGCTCTGTGTTATGTTTCCAGCTGAATGTTTTCCTGTTTAGGGTTAGTCAAGAAAGAGTATTTATTTTTTCAAGGTCATATCACACGTTCCCAATCCTTTGTTTGCACAGCTGTAAGAGCAGGTAATTTATTCGGAAGAATAATCTTTCAAACAAGATACAGTCATCTTCCAAGACAACCTTGTCGATTTCTCTCTGATCCAACAGCATTTATAGCTCCATATTGGATATGCTTCAGTGTCTGAAATTAAGATCAATGTTTGTGTTTTTATCTGGCATAGATTAAGTTTTGGGTTGATGACACCTGCAGGTCTGCTCAGAGTGAGAGCACGAAGAACATAATTTATTGACAACTTGGAAAGCTATACAAGACTTTCACGCAGAAGGCAGCTGTATAAATCTTTTATTAACTATAAATAATAGCTTAAAAAATATTGTTTGGTATAAAAATAATTCAATTTCACTTCCTTGTGTTTATGGAAGTCTATGGAACTTCCTGTGTTCTAGCTTGTACTTGCAGCCCTTTGTCCCATCACTGGGCACCACTGAACAGAGACTGTCCCCACCCTCTTGACACTCGCTCTTTAGGTATTTATAAGCACTGATCAGATCCGCTCTCAGTCTTCTCTTCTCTAGGCTAAATACCTCTGTGTGTCTCAGCCTTTTTCCATAGGAGAGACACTACTATCCCCTAATCATCTTTGTAGCCTTCTGTTGGACTCTCTTCAGTGGTTCCATGTCTGTCTTGAACTGCAGAACCCCGAACCAGACACAATATTCCAGGTGTGGCCTCACTAGGGCAGAGTAGCAGGGGAGGATAACCTCCCTTAACCTGCTGGCACACTTAGAATGCACCCCAGGACACCACTGGCCTTCTTGGACACAAAAGCACATTGCTGGCTCATGGGTTAACTTGCTGTCCACCAGGACCTCAAATACATAACTTTTCAGGGTTTAGTAGAATGTATTCTTCAAAAGAGGTCTACAGGTATGAAATACAACTAAACACAACACAGGTTTTTGTCTAGTCTAAATAGCATATACTCAAAGTTTTCTTCATAGCCCCAGAGCTTGTAGTCATGTTTATAACAATATCTTCACTTTCTGGGTGAGCATTAGGGTCTATAAGGGCACAATCTTTGCTCAGTAGGGAAATTCCTTTGTATTGCCAGTTGTCTGCCTATTTTGATCTTCTTGGACATTTAAAACAACATGGCATAAATTTGTCTCCCCCTTCTCTCTCCACAAGCCGGGACAGGATCATAGACTTCAGTACCATAATTCTATTCTTTTTGACCAAGAGGCAGTGGGCTGGACATTATTAAGGAACTTGTCATCTACATAAAGTCCCTTTCAGTGCAGTGGCTGTACTGCAGTCCCCAGCTGGTACTCAGGAGTGACTCTGGATCTTTAGATTGATTCATCCGGTAATGATGCTCTCCTCTCTTAATTACTTTCAGTTTAGATACAGCAATTGCCATTTTTCACATGGTAGCCCGTTTTGGATATGTCAATGCTCATTTTATTGAGGATGTGAATCTTACTGAAACATCAGATTTATTCCAGACAGCAGTAGTTTGTTCTTTTTAATTAAATAAGGTGAAAATAATTTGTCTTGATTAGAGGATGGGCTTCAGAATAGTTTTCACTTACTCTAGGACTCAGTTCATATCTGGCTTTTTATCACATGGCTCCTTCTGGCTTCTGAGATGTTACCTGTGAGGTGCAGCTTTTTGCTTGGTTGTCTCTTGGGTGCCATGTGTGATGGTATCACAAAACCACAAAATCACATGGCTGCAGGCAGCCTGCCGAGATGGAGAGATGCTACCACAATGTAAGTGTGTTTTCTGAGGAGGTGTGTGGTGAAGGATCAGCTCTACACAGACAGCAGTATCTGGGCAAAGCCATCATTGCATTTTCTTGTTTATCCCTGCAGACAGGAACAATCTGACTGCATCCTGTTCTCTGATGATTTGCCTCACAGTGTCAAACCTGATATAATCTCCTCATTTGAGTTTTCCATAGAACAGGCAGAATTTACTAATGACTATTTTTTTCTGTTCCAATGCAGTGGCAGAGCTGTCTAACAAATGTTTTGGGGAATGTGTCGATTCAGATGAGAATTGTATGTAAATATTTCCTGGTATTTTTTCAGCCAGTGAAGTTTTTTGTTATTAATTTTCTTCACAATCTAGTTGAGGCTTAGAAGAGCTTAGTGTGTCTAATTATGTATTTGTGTTTTTACATTTCTATGTGAATCACAGAAGCACAATATTGTCAGGGTTGGAAGGGGGACCTCAAGGATCATCTAGTTCCAACCACCCTGCCAGGGGCAGGGACACCTCACACTAGATCAGGTTACCCAGGGCCCCATCCAGCCTGGCCTTATATAATTCCAGGAGTGGGGCTTCTTCCACTTCCCTGGGCAGCCTGTTCCAGTGTCTCACCACCCTTAGAGTGAAGAACTTCTTCCTAACATCCAATCTGAATCTACCCATTTATATATTTTTTTCCATTCCCCCTAGTCCTATCATTACCTTACACCCTAAAAAGTCCCTCCCCAGCTTTCTTGTAAGCCCACAATAAGGTCTCTTTGGAGCCTTCTCCTCTCCAGATTGAATGGCCACAACTCTCTGTCTGTCTCCATAGACAGATGCAGTGAATGTTTGTTGTTTAAGGCACAGTTACATGAGGGCAGTGCTGTGAACTAAGTTAGAGCATGGGTTTGAGGCATGGCATCTATTCACTGTTCTTTGTTACATGTCTGCTACCCTTTCCTCATATGCTTTCCATCTTCATTTGCTGTGGGACAGCATTGTGTATGGAGCCAGGTAGGGCAGATCAACTGATGTGCCCCAGCACTGTGGTCTAGCTTTGCAACAACTTGTTTTCTGTAACCATACTGTAAACTTCCCTGCTTATGGAGGAGGTTCTTTGTCCATCAGACAAATTCCACTAAGGGGCTGAGCAGATGTTCTTGAGCATGTCCACTTTGTACATTGGAGTGTTATTCCCCATATGAGTACAAGATTTGAGACCTATACTTTATAGAACTTCTGTGAAGGTCAGTACACCTACAAAATACTCTGAGGGAAGTGAGAGGTGGTATGATACTTGTATCAAAGCAGCAATGCCTGGGGGTTCCAGAAATTGCTTCCTGGCTTTACATTCATGATTGCTCATGAGGTACCATGTTCAGTGGCAGGGATGAGATCTTGTCCTTTGCAGTGTCTCACAGGTTTGTTAAGGAAAATGAAGTACCAGGTACTATGAGTTTGGTATAAAAAACCTTTTTTTGACTTCTCAGAAGAATTTTGTGTCTCTTAACATGGCATATGTAGGTGATTTGAAAGCTTAAAGACTGATGATTACTTTTTGATTATTCTTATTATTTCCATTAGAGGAAATCAGTGATAGCCCAGATTTTTTTCTGACACAGATAGTTTTGTAACTTAAAGTATGTTTAACAGTGTCCTTGCTGATAGAGCCAGTCCCATGAGAAGCGAGAGTGGCAGGTCCCTTCTCGCATGAGTCCTTTCATTGGACCTATGGCCCAGGGACTGCAGTAAGCAGTACACTAAGCAGGGTTAAAATGCTAAATATTGATAAAATTATAAAGTGTGCATGACAGTCACCATATCATGGGGAAGGTATGAGATGCTGAGGCAGAAGTAAATTATACGCAACTTCCCTCAGAGGATATTCCTGGCCAGCCCCAGATCTAACAGGAGCTGGTAGAACTGGATTTATCCTTCCTGCTGTGAATGCCACTTTCCCCCCTTCTCTTCAGTTTTGGCTGAAGGGATTTCTAGACAGCACTGGTGGGGGTGTGTTGTAGTCACACACTGTGAGGACTTAGCAAAAAGGCCTTTTTAACTTATGATTCTTGTTACTGCATTTCAATGGCTGACAGCAGACTTCGTGTCTGTGGCCACATCTCCTTGTTTCATGTAATAATACACAGAATTTCAAAGCAGATGTTTATATTTGAAGGCAAGATGTTTATATTTCTCCTTCACTCTGATCATTATGTGAGCAGAAGCATTCCCTCTTCTGTGGGTTTTCAGAAGCACTCTGTATCTGGATATCTTAGCAGCCAGACAGAAAATAAAGTATGCCTTAAGGAATGTGAGGTGATTCCCATTACACTGACACCAAGTAAATGCATTTGCCCTTCTCACGCTAGTCTGTGCTGAACCCATTAAAATATAATAATGTGCATATGCAGCAATGTTGCAGGAGCTGCTGAGATATGCTCATGTTTTCTGAGTCCTCATATTATCATTTCACCATGTGATGTCTGTGTGCTGCACAATTCCACATTTTCTTGCTCTTTTTTTAAATGCTGGGAAATGTTTCTAAAGATAAGAATGGAATGGAATGGAATGGAATGGAATGGAATGGAATGGAATGGAATGGAATGGAATGGAATGGAATGGAATGGAATGGAATAGAATAGAATAGAATAGAATAGAATAGAATAGAATAGAATAGAATAGAATAGAATAGAATAGAATTAACCAGGTTGGATGATACCTTTGAGATCACCGAGTCCAACCTATCATCCAACACTACCTAATCAACTAAACCATGGCCCCAAGCACCACATCCAGTCTCTTCCTAAACACCTCCAGTGATGGTGACTCCACCACCTCCCTGGGCAGCCCATTCCAGATGTTAACATTTGTGAGAGCCCAGTGGACTTTGAACATTCAACTGGGCCAAGCTTTGAGTTGCAACTCGAATGTTTCTGAAGTGATGTTGGTGGAAAAATCCAGGGGCTTGCTTTTGCCTGCTTCCTGGAGGATACACTATCACCACAGTACAGATCTGGAAACTCACAGCTCAACATCTGGAAAAAAGTACGTATCAAACTCTGTGAAAGACTAAACCAGAGAATGCATCTACTTAGAGGCTGTGAGAAAATTCTGTTGATTTGTAAGGAGCAGACTGGTTGTGCTCTTAAGTGTTTTGATATATCTTCAGCTGGTATAAATGAGCATCATCAATGAAAAAGAAAAATAAGCTTCTTAATACTTCTTGAGAATTTGGCCACCTATCAATGAAGATTTCAAGCCAACAAAAAACCCCAAAGCAGGCATATCAGCTATGTTTGCACTGGCGTTGTAGCAAATGAGTGTTTAGCTATCTTAAAAGTACTATAGACTAGATTATTTCTTAGTTTGGGGATTTTCTTGTAGTATTATAGTATTTTTGATAAGTTAAGTCTCTCCTTTCCAGACAACACTGCTGTTTAGGTTCCACTGATATCTGTGACCCTCTCCTCAGTGCAGGACAGACTTAGCTAAATCACTTCCCTGTTTTGAGGATCTATAAATAACACGTAGGGTCCATCTGCTTGCCATGCATAGGCAGAAAGCAGCCTTTTCCCTTTGGCTGCTTGATGTTATCTTCAGCCTCAGGATGTTATCTTCAGCCTCAGGATGTTATCTTCAGCCTCAGGATGTTATCTGACTTCTTCTTAAGACTCAAAAATATTTATTAAGAAACTAAATCCAATCTCTTGCAGAGCTTGTAGAACTTCTGTCAGTTAATTTCAGCAGTTTTATTAAGATGATTTTGCACGTTAGGCAGTGCTTGATCCAGTGGACATTTTTCCCAGTGTGATTGACTTGAGCATCTCCCCTATGAAGAGAGACTGAGAGCCCTGGGGCTGTTTAGTCTGGAGAAGAGAAGGCTGAGTGGGGATCTGATCAATGTCTATCAATATCTGATGGGTGGGTGTCAAGTGGAGGGGGCCAAGCTCTTTTTGGTGGTGCACAGTAATAAGACAAGGAACAATGGACACAAACTTGAACATAGAAGATTTCACCTCAACATGAGGAGAAACTTCTTTACAGCGAGGGTGACTGAGCCCTGGAACAGGCTGCCCAGAGAGGTTGTGGAGTCTCCTCTGGAGAGCTTCCAAACCCACCTGGATACATTCCTGTGTGGACTACCCTGGGTGATCCTGCTCTGGCAAGGGGCGGGTGGACACAACAATCTCTTGAGGTCCCTTCTAGCCTCTAATACACTGTGGTACTGGTATCATGGAGTAAGATACTTCACAAGATCTTTGGGTGGGGGTGGGGTTTATGCTATATTTCAGGAAACCAATTCAGTTTGCAGGTTGTCATTTTTTTAACAGGTGCTGTAGAAATGGGTGAGGAATTGCTGGGACATCAATATATATTGAACTTGCAGATGTGTCATTAGGTTATGTGAAAATCATTCCCATTGTAGAGTGAATGTTACAGAACCATTGCCTGTATCACACCCATTTCAGATTAATTCCCTGGTACTGGTTTTTTCTTACTGCCTGACCAGTACAGTCAACATGAACTAAGGTTCATGTGGTACTCTTATTCATTGAAAGATGAACATAACTAATGCTAGAATGTGGATAGAGTTTCTGAAACACTAAATAAGACACACTAGCAAAGGGATGCTTTATATCACTCCTGATGTTACTGATGTCCTGATGTACTCTTATTCATTGAAAGATGAACATAACTAATGCTAGAATGTGGATAGAGTTTCTGAAACACTAAATAAGACACACTAGCAAAGGGATGCTTTATATCACTCCTGATGTTATGGAACACTACTGATGTTATGGAAGTCAAAGCCAGGGACGGGGAGGAAGAACTGCCCCTTGTAAGTGCAGATCAGGTTCGTGATCATCTGAAGAACCTGAAAGTGTTCAAGTCCATGGGACCCGACGGGTTACACCCACGGGTACTGAGAGAACTGGCAGATGAGGTTGCTAAACCCCTCTCTATTATATTTCAAAAGTCCTGGCAGTCTGGTGAAGTCCCCACAGACTGGAAAAGGGGAAACATTGCCCCCATCTTCAAAAAGGGCAAGAAGGAGGAACCAGGGAACTACAGGCCAGTCAGTCTCACCTCTGTGCCTGGAAAGATCATGGAACAGATCCTCCTGGAGTCACTACTCGCTCAAAAGAATAGTGAAGAGGTGATTGGGAACAGTCAGCATGGCTTTGCCAAGGGCAAATCCTGCCTGACCAACCTGGTGGCCTTCTATGAGCAGGTGACAAAATTAATAGATGAGGGGAGAGCAACTGATGTCGTTTACCTGGACCTGAGCAAAGCCTTCGACACTGTCCCACACCACATCCTGGTCTCCAAACTGGTGACACATGGGTTTGATTGGTGGACCACTAGATGGATAAGGAACTGGCTTGATGGCCGCACCCAAAGAGTGGCTGTCAATGGCTCCATGTCCCAGTGGAGGCCAGTGACAAGCAGAGTCCCTCAGGGATCAGTCCTGGGACCTGTCTTATTCAACATCTTTGTGGGGGACATGGACAGTGGCATTGAGTGCACCCTCAGCAAGTTTGCTGATGACACCAAGCTGTGTGGTGCAGCAGACACGCTGGAGGGAAGGGAGGCCATCCAGAGGGACCTTGACAGGCTGGAGAGGTGGGCACAGGCCAACCTCATGAAGTTCAATAAGAGCAAGTGCAGGGTCCTGCATCTGGGTCGAGGCAATCCCAGGCACAAATACAGGCTGGGCAGTGACTGGCTGGAGGGTAGCCCTGAGGAGAGAGACTTGGGGGTGCTGGTGGACAAAAAGCTCAACATGAGCTCTCAGTGTGCACTTGCAGCCCGCAAAGCCAATCAGATCCTGGGCTGCATCAGGAGAAGTGTGGCTAGCAGGTCGAGGGAGGTGATCCTCCCCCTCTACTCAGCTCTGGTGAGACCCCACCTGGAGTACTGTGTCCAGTTCTGGAGCCCCTATTACAAGAGGGATGTGGAGGTGCTGGAACGTGTCCAGAGAAGGGCCACGAGGATGATCAGAGGGCTGCAGCACCTCTCCTATGAGGACAGACTGAAGGAGTTGGGGCTGTTCAGTCTGCAGAAGAGAAGGCTCCGAGGAGACCTAATTGTGGCCTTCCAGTATCTGAAGGGGGCCTACAGGAAGGCTGGGGAAGGACTTCTCAGGATATCAGGTAGTGATAGGACTAGGGGGAATGGAATGAAGCTGGAGGTGGGGAGATTCAGGCTGGATGTGAGGAGGAGGTTCTTCACCATGAGAGTGGTGAGGCACTGGAATGGGTTGTCCAGGGAGGTGGTCGAGGCCCCGTCCCTGGAGGTGTTTAAGCCCAGGCTGGATGAGGCTCTGTCCAGGCTGATCTAGTGTGGGGTGTCCCTGCCCATGGCAGGGGGGTTGGAACTAGATGATCCTTGTGGTCCCTTCCAACCCTGAATGAAACTATGAAACTATCACTGTAGCTTGGTCAGGATGGTCTCCTAGCATCAACTTGTCATCCAGGGGAAATTTAGGTTTTGCTCTCTTGCAATCTGCTGATTATAACCGAAGTGTGAGACATAAACATTCTGTTTCTGAAAGACTAAGTAAGTGCAATAAAGTCATTTATCCCCAAGCCATTAATACCATCCTTTTTACAACCCACTTAATGCACAAAATGCTAAAAATGTTTTAATTTTGTTTGTTTGTTTGTTTGTTTTTAGTCTTGGAACTGAACCAGGTGGTTATACCCACTTATGGAACTGTGCCAGATCAGCAAAACCTTCATACTCCAGAGTGGGTAGGTGTTTCTTTACTTTAACTATGATTACCTGTCATTTTTGTTTCTGATGTACATATGCAACAGTGGGTAGC
Organism: Melanerpes formicivorus; assembly: GCF_026170545.1. Lineage (NCBI taxonomy): Eukaryota > Metazoa > Chordata > Aves > Piciformes > Picidae > Melanerpes > Melanerpes formicivorus. Next base: position 34,797,679 of record NW_027142355.1, read on the forward strand.
TGTTGCAGAAGATTAGCATTCCTTTGCATTTGCAGCACATGCTGTTCATCCCTGTGACTGTATCTGAGTTGCTCTGTCTTTGTTTCCCTGAAGGTACCTGGAGTCATTGACTCATGTGAAAGTGCAAGTTGACATAGGCACTGGATTTGATTAAAAGTAACCAATATTTATTGGCTATAAACTGATGCACACACATACACCTCCTCTCTCTATGTAGTTTTGTACAGGCATGTGTAGGATTTCTCTCTGTGTATACAAGGATGAATCGTTATGAACACACCCTGCATATAAACACACCTCCCTCATAAATTCATATACACCCAGCTATTAGCTGGTGAGATGTGGGTTGAGGGTTTGTTTGCACAGAAAGCTTGGAGACACCAAGAAATTCCTTACAGAGGCTGAAATGGCAAGAAGAAAAAAGACCTGTAGGTGTCCATTCCCTTTGGTCAAAGTTCAAGTTCACCTGTTTGCCAACTTTTTTCTGCAGCTTAGAGACTTCTGGTGCTAGCTCAAGATTGCTTCCCTCAGATCACATTTCTCTCTAAGGGCTGTCCAGTTTAGCCTAACAAGCTCTGCTGTGGCATGTGACTTGCCAATCTGATGTCCAGCTGGCATGCTGATAAGCTGAATTTCTTTGTTCCTCTAGAATGTTCCTCTAGAATGATCAGAGGGCTGCAGCACCTCTCCTATGAGGACAGACTGAAGGAGCTGGGGCTGTTCAGTCTGCAGAAGAGAAGGAGGCTCCGAGGTGACCTAATTGTGGCCTTCCAGTGTCTGAAGGGGGCCTACAGGAAAGCTGGGGAAGGACTACTCAGGATGTCAGGTAGTGATAGGACTAGGGGGAATGGAATGAAGCTGGAGGTGGGGAGATTCAGGCTAGATGTGAGGAGGAGGTTCTTCCCCATGAGAGTGGTGAAACCCTGGAATGGGTTGTCCAGGGAGGTGGTCGAGGCCCCGTCCCTGGAGGTGTTTAAGAGCAGGCTGGATGAGGCTCTGGCCAGCCTGATCTAGTGTGGGGTGTCCCTGCCCATGGCAGGGGGGTTGGAACTAGATGATCCTTGTGGTCCCTTCCAACCCTGAATGATACTATGATATTATGATAGAATAGCACAAGTGTGGTCTGCAGTTGCACAAGGAGGTAGCTATGAGTCTGGATTTAAAAGAGGTGTATATACTTGTCTTAAATCTAGTAAAGCACCTCCATACAAATAATAAGTGAAAAAAAGCCTATTCTGTGTTTCATTAATGACACAAGCTGTGAGTGTGGACAGGTTGTCTTTTCCAATCAAGCTGCCTCTGCAAGTGGATCAGTGTTACAGAACAAGGCACAAAGAAACCGTGTCAAACATTGCTTGTCAGACTATTTAATTCTGAACATCTAAGAGCTTCAGGATGGTTTTCACATAGATAAATCATTCAAGGCATTATTGCAATACATGATGTATTGCATCAAGTAATGAGATCTGGAGCTGGTTTCCAGTCAGCCCTGTCCAAGGCTGATGTTCATTTGAACCTGCAGGTGCATTTCTACTCCAGAAACCACAGCCTCCTCCTACTGCTTCCAGGTATTCCTTTAGCTTGCACAGAGGAGTTCTGTTCTGACTGTGCAGGTCCTGGTCCTGCTGATTCCTTTGCCTATAAGGGAATATAGTTGCTTTCTTTATATAACTAGGAGAACCTACAATACAATGAAAAATTAATCAAGAGGTTAAAACATGCAAATCAAGCATTCAAATTCAGGAGACTGAATTAAGCCTGCCCATGTAGATAGATAGATAGATAGATAGATAGATAGATAGATAGATAGATAGATAGATAGATAGATAGATAGATAGATAGATAGATAAAATGACTGAGATAGATAGATAGATAGATAGATAGATAGATAGATAGATAGATAGATAGATAAAATGACTGAAGGTGTTTAGATAATTTATATTTTGACCTGTCCACCAAGGCTGTTTTTATTCCTGTCAAACTGAAATGAGAAACAGAATCATAAATGAGAGATATGAAGGTTTACCCTGGTGGTAGTGTATTTCAAAACCAGTGTAAGCAAAGACTGATTCAGTCTTTATTGCACCAAGGTGGCAGCTTATGTGGCAAAGTACTTCTTGTAGTTCTGGGTCAGGCAGTGGTTGTTCTTGCCTCTGATAGAGGAAACACACATCCAAACTACCAGGAAATCAATTTCCTCTTGGGAGCTGGATACCCTCACCTCCCCTGCCCTGGCTTTTGATGGCAAGGTGTTCATTTAAAGATGCTTTGGTCTCTGTAAAAGCATATTTTGGATCATGAGGTGGAACCAAGAGTTTCCATTTCCCATCTGAGTTCTCTGACTAGGATTTTATTAAAATGCTTCTTAGACTCTTCTTGTGATTCAATGTAATTTGTTTTAAAGTATTTATATGCAGTGAAATAGCAACTAAACAGCTGGAATATCACATAGCTTGTGGTTAGAAGAGTCTCCTCTGAGACTGCTTCTCTGAGCAATCTTGGTAGAATTTATTTTTATTTCTACTGAATATCAACTGTCAAAATAAAGTTTTATTTTTGGTAGCTGATTTTCACCAGAAGTTGTCATTCCTGCTCAGTTTTAGAAGCATCTTTTCTGCACTGCTCCTTCTGCGTCAGGTCCTCCTAGTCAGCCTCTGGGCACTTTCAGTGGGTTAGTGGGGCCAGAAAGATAACATTTAGATCTACAAAGCCTGTTTGTGAAATGGATGAATGCTAATTTTAGCTGGAACTACAACTCTAGATTGAATAGAACTGAAGTCTTGCCTGTTGTCTAAACTTAGGTCAAGTATGGATGACGGAGATCGGAGTCAATAGAGCTGACCAATATGATCGAGTATTGTTCCTTTATTGTTCCAGTATTGCAGGCCTATGGAGCAAGTATAGCACAGTAAAGTAAAGCAATGAAGAAGAAGGGAAAGGAAAGGCAGAAGTGCGTAGCAAGGGAACTTCTACAACTTATATAAACTCAGAGTGCCTTGTTGGCATGGCTTCATTGGTTCCCTCTGAGTGACCACACATCACACTGTTATAGATTATTAGTCCAACTACTAACGACACGCAAGGTTGTTGATGCAGGTGCATGTCCTGTTGTCCCAAGATAACTTTCTGTGTTTATAGCTACCAGTGTCCTGTTTTAGTTGCATGCTGCAGGCACAGCACTGTTTTGCCACACTGCTAGCTGGCTCTGCACTCATGCTGAGCATGGTCTACCACCATGTCAGGCTCTAGGCCTGCACTGCCAGATTGCTCACGCTGCTTGTCGCTGGCATTGCCACAGTCAAGCTTTGCAGATGGAAATATTCTGGAAATCTTATTTGGTTTTGCAAGTCATCCTGGAGTAGCCCAAACTGAGTAACTTATTGTCTAATACTTAACATGAGCTGCAATGTGCACTTGCAGCCCAGAAGGACAAATGTATCCTGGGCTGCATCCAAAGTGTGACCTGTAGGACAGAGGAGGTGATTCTATCCCTCTCTCTGCTCTTGTGAGACCTCACCTGTAGTATTATGTCCATTTCTGGTGCCCCCAGCCTAAGAAGGACATTGAACTGATTGAGCTTGTCCAGAGGAGGACCACAGACATGATCAGAGGGCTGGAACACCTCCCCTGTGGGCAAAAGCTGCAAGAACTGGGGCTTTTCAGCCTGGAGAAAACAAGGCTCCAGGGAGACTTTATATTGCTCTTCCAGTACCTGAAAGGGGCCTACAAGAAAGCCAGGAATGGACTTTTTACAAGGGCTTGTAGTGATAGGATGAAGGCATATGGACTGAAGCTTGAGCGGGCTAGATTTAGACTAGCTATTAGAAAGGAATTCTTTACAGTAAGGGTAGTGAGACACTGGAACAGGTTGCCCAGGGAGGTTATGGGTGCTGCCTCCCTGGAGGTATTCAAGGCCAGGTTTGATAAAGCCTTGAGTCTCTGCCCAAGGCAGGGGGTTGGAACTAGATGATCTTTAAAGTCCTTTCCAACCCAAACCATTCTATGCTTCTATGATTCTAGGAAGCATGGTCCTGTTCTTCTCATGATGCTGTCTCCAATTAGAGGACCACATGCTAAGTTTTTTGCAAGTGCCCTGACTCATTTCGCACATGAGTAGGACATTAATCTTCTAAAATCCCACATTCTGTGAGGATATTGTTTGCAGTACTTCAGCAAGGTGTAAATGTGGCAGGTAATTACAGGGAAGGAGTGAAACTCTTACAACAAGAGAAACTGAGTTTGGTCCTAGATAATTGTATTTTATCCCTTTTCCTGCTACATGGTTTTCAGGCAAGACTTCCAATGTCACATCCAGCGTTAATTTAGAATCATAGAATCATAGAATCAATAAGGTTGGAAAAGACCTCAGAGAACATCAAGTCCAACCTCTCACCCAACACCTCATGACTAACTAAACCATGGCTTCAAGTACCATGTCCAATCCTTTTTTGAACACCTCCAGGGATGGTGACTACACCACCTCCTTGGGCAGCACATTCCAATGGCCAATTCATCTATTTGGGAAGAACTTTCTCCTCATCTCAAGCCTAAACCTCCCCTGGCACAGCTTGAGACTGTGTCCTCTTGTTCTGGTGCTGGTTGCCTGGGATAAGAGACCAACCCCCACCTGGCTACAACCTCCTTTCAGGTAGTTGTAGACAGCAATAAGGTCTCCCCTGAGCCTCCTCTTCTCCAGGCATGTCCAGTCTTGCATATCCAAGGGGAACATCTGTCCCATGTTTGCATAAGTTCTACGTAGTCATATTCAGACCTGAAAGTGAGTGTATTACTCATTGAAGAGAGAGAGAATTGCTGAACTCTCTGAAAAGATTTCACTGTCCTCGTGTCTCAATCTGGAACTTCAAATTTAGGAGACAGTCAACAGATTTAGACATTGATCTCTAGATGCCATAGATGACCACTGTTAAAATGAGGGTTATCCTGTTACTTTCTCTCCTGGAGGATCTTGTAAAATAATTTCCTCAACATTCATAGAACACTGACAGGCCTAATCAGAACAAAATCACTATTTTAAGCATTTAAGCTATTGAGATAAGGCACTGAATAGAAATAATGAGTATTCCATAACAACTTCAAGAAGGGTAGAACTATGGCTTGTGGTTTTGCAATTAAATCATTTATTATAAACAGTATGTACAAGGAAGACAGAACTGCATAGACAACATCAATTCAAGCCTTATCCAGCTTTCAGATGTTTCATTTTGCAGTTTTATCTGCTTTATAGGTATACAGTTTGAATTTGGGTGTGACAGTAAGATCATTTGAGAGTTAACATCTGCAGAGGGGAAAACTACTTCTAATTTTTTGTTACTACTGCTTCCCAAATAGAATTTGTTCAGTGAGAAGGCTTCAGGGAAGTCTGAAAAAGTGAATTTCTCAGCTCCTGCATCCCAATAAAGGTGGGAGGTGCTGTGTTTTCAGCAGAGCCTGGTTTTCAGCAGACTACTGTCCTCACCTTCCCTTAAAAGTACGGCCGTTCCATCTCTCTCTCTAATCAGGAGTGACTGGAATTCCTTCTGCAGCCAGCAGTGACCTGACGCTTAGGCAGGAAGTCAAGTGGGTGTCTGGTCCAAACTTAGCTCAGGGGACAAGACATCCCAATTCCTGGCCAGTTACCAACCACTTTCTGCTCACAAAAACCTATGACTGTACTGACGCCTTGTATTTTCCTAGTTTTAGCCTCAGCTTATTTCAGTTTGCTGTACAGCAAGAATTTCTTTGCATGTTGAGTAAATGAAAAACAACAAAACCAAACCAAACCATCCTCCTTCTGATTAAGTGCTTGCTAATAATCTCACTGTTGCTAAAACCAGAGCTAAAACAGTTCCCTGTTGTTATTAGCAAATGTGAGTCACAAGGAAGTGTGTTAAAGGTACAACAGTTTTGTGGCCCTGTGGAGATGGACAAACATTAGTACAGGATATGCAAATAAATGTATGTCTTCCAGAAGGCTAGATGTGAGGAGGAAGTTCTTCACCATGAGAGTGGTGAAACCCTGGAATGGGTTGTCCAGGGGGGTGGTCGAGGCCCTGTCCCTGGAGGTGTTTAAGAGCAGGCTGGATGAGGCTCTGGCCAGCCTGATGTAGTGCGGGGTGTCCCTGCCCATGGCAGGGGGGTTGGAACTAGATGATCCTTGTGGTCCCTTCCAACCCTGAATGATACTATGATACTATGATACTATGATATCTTATTCTTCCAGAAGTAAACACTTGTGTTGGTCTTAACATCAGAAAGCTCTCACTTGGAAGCTCTTGGTCAGCCAGAACATAAAGTAATAAAGATCTTGTTTTATAGCTGTGATAGTAAGAAGAACTTTATATTTCTGTAACATTTTCTTCAGATGACCTCAAAGCACTTTACAAACAATTATGTTTCATGATATCCTGCTAATATAATTAGTCTCCTTTTTATTTACTGGAAGTTTCCTCAGGCCTTTAGAGAGAAATAACCATGCTGCTGAACAAGCACTTTGAAATTTTCACCTATGTAAACCCCACAGCTGAAGTGCAACCCGTGGGTCCTGCACGCTCTGGAGGAAGAATTTTTTGCAGGCGCCTGTCGGCAGAGGCAATGTTGCACAGGCTCTGCTCTGCTCTCTTTCTTTCCCAGTACTGATTTATTCCCTAGCTTGCTGCAGGAAAGTATTTTGGAGCATATCTGAAAATTATGTGAGGTCACAGACAAGTAGCTTATCCCTGCAGTAATGACTACATTTGGTGCTATCGACGGTCACACTAAATGCTCATGCAGGCTTTTATCTTTTCGGTTAGATAAGTCACTCCTGCAGAATCTCTTGTTATTAAAAAAAAATTAAAGAAAAGAGAAAAAAATAAAGATCAGCTTACAATGCTCTGCTTGTTCAGGGTGCAGTAAACAACAAATAACTGCTGTGAACATATTTTTCTTTGTGCTTGCCTCTGTGCTGCCCTTCCCACCATTATCCCAATGGAATGTTTAACAATATGCCCAGAGAAGCCTGGAAAAATGAAGATAGGTTTCTTTCTAATGTTGTGGTTTTTCCTCCTCTGGCACAGAGCATAGCTGTTGCTGAAGAGAGCTTTCCATTAGTGTGGTCTCCTTTCATCTTCTGCTACAGGCATCACTTGTAGCCATGACTACAGGAAGCATCTCAAGAGTAAGACACAGTGACTCCTCTTAGATATTGGAAATCCTGGTTGTACGTGTGGAGGAGCACATCATAGCCTCCCTCCTGAAGAGCTCTGAGAAGAGAGGCTGAGGGTTGTTGGTTCTATAATGTACAGCCCTGTCTGGAGGATTAAGCTTGTCTTCATGTCTCACTTGTCCCTTCCTCAAGTGCCACTCTGTCCCGGAAGCTGGGAGAGCAGATGCTGTCTGGCAACAGCCTCTTGTACTGGATTGCTAAAGGGCACAGGAAGCTCCTTAATCCTTTGCTGAGCTGGTCACAGCAGGTGTGCATAGCAAGGGCCACTCAAGGCTGGCTGGGGACCTTCAGTGTGATTGCATCAGTGCAGTGCTTCCCTCCAGTAGGATCCCACCAGACATCTGTTGGTAGTGAGGACCTGTCATGGGTTGAATGTGCTGCAGATATTCAAAACCATGCTGCTGTAATGACCTCTTCAAAATGCTAAATGAAGAAAGCATTATGGGGCTTGAAGTTCACATTGTAGCGTGAGAGGCTTCCTGTTGTGGTTGCTGCTTTCAGTGTCTGCAATTGGGGTGTTGGTCTTTTCCACCAGGCTGGCTGTGGGTTGGAGAGTGGTGTAGGTAGGTCACTGGCCTCTGCTGCTGTTTCTGCATTTTGCTGTGCTTTTCTGCAAATTGGCTAAGGTAGCTGTGCATTGTGTTAGCTCATTTCCAGTAAGGCTCTCCATCTCGACCCAGAGTTGGGTTTTTGTGTTACTTTCCCTCTGTGTCAGGGAAGAGGGGCTTGTGAGAGTGGGCTATGTTAACACAGGACAGGACCTTAGGTGCTGAGGAGGTGGTGTGTGCATGATACACATATGTTGGCTTTTTGTTACTGCAGGCTGCCTCCAGTCTGATTCAGAGTATCATAGAATCCTGAAGAGCCACTGATGCTCGCCTGATCTGTCCCTACTCTGAACTGAAACACAGGGGTACACCTGGATGAATGTGGCCATGCTGCCTCTAGGCTAGCCCATGTAGGTGCAGCCCAAGTGTTACAAAAAAGCTTTATTCATTACCAGGTCCTCTTCTCCTTCAGATTCCTTCTGTTAATAAAGCAGCTAGTAGTTACCTGTCTCTCAGTTGGAATGGGCTGCCCGGGGAGGTGGTGGAGTCACCATCATTGGAGGTGTTCAGGAGGAGACTTGATGGGGTGCTTGGTGCCATGGGTTAGTTGTTTAGGTGGGTTGGATTGGTTGATGGGTTGGAGGTGATGATCTTGAAGGTCTCTTCCAACCTGGTTTATTATTCTATTCTATTCTATTCTATTCTATTCTATTCTATTCTATTCTATTCTATTCTATTCTATTCTATTCTATTCCATTCCATTCCATTCCATTCCATTCCATTCCATTCCATTCTACAGCATTTGGAGAGTTCAGAAGCGCTGCAGAGTGTGTACTAAATATAATTAGTAATTTACTGCTAAACGTACTGGTTTTTTGTTTATTAATGGTGTTAATCAATATTAACCTGCTGTCCACTAGGGTATTATTATAACATTAGAGTGCACAACCAATTGCCTCCATCAGTACTTAAAATGTGATTATGCTGAGGCTAAGAAAATTAGATAGTGCAGTAAACAGACCCTGTGTTTGTTTCTTCCTAAACAAAGAGGTATCTGTGGGCCTGTTCATTATTTCGGGTCATAATTTGCTACTGATACTGAAGAAAGAAGATGCATTGGAATTTCATCCCCATTAAGTTACATGTCTATACACATGAGGTTGTGTGCATTTGTATGATAGTAGTATTTGTAATACTGACAAATTATATTACTTATTTAAAAAACCAACAACCAACAAACCTTGTCTCAAAGGAATTATTAACTTCAGAGTACACACATCTTTTTGGTTTCCAGTCCTGGTTTTCCCCTGGTGATTATGTTGAATAATATATGATTTTTCATTGCACACTATCCAGCAGGGCTTGCAAGATCCAGCACACATCTCAGTTACGGTGGCTGTCGAAACCTTAACTATTGCATTCCCATTTGCATTTTATTTCTCACTTTTAATTGAGCAACATCTAATGTTACATGACTATTTATTTGTGTGGGTCTCAGACTTGACATTTAAAGTATTCAGACTTAATGAGTCAATTCTTTAATATTTTATTGATATACAAAGTGTCTATGGATAGGTAAACTGAGATTCCAACCAAAGAGATAACACTTAAGACATTAGCCTCACAAGTATGGTCTTCTGTTTATCTGGGTTCATGCAGCCCAGGATTTCTTAATCTTTCAGCTATATTCCATTACATATATGCCTAGTTTTATATAGATGTTTTATATGTGTGTGTGTGTATGTATATGGTAACATGTATATACTCATGTGAATGAAATCATGTGCATAAGTAAACTAATGAGTCAGAATACTGAATGATGAGGCAGTCTTTGTGCCTGGTTATTGACAATCCTATTAACCTAGTCGCTGATCTTACATGCTAGTTTCATAAGCTTAAATGAGACTATGTTTAAAGGAAGATTATTTAAGTGATGAAGTGGCAATCACAAATTATGATCAAAACTTGTTAGATCAAAATTTGATCTGATGTTTGCTGTATGCCATTTCCTTCGTTCCTGTCCTGTGGTGCAAGTAAAAAAACCTCAAAGCTATTAACAATTTTTGTGCTTTTCATGTGCTTGAATTTCGCAACTGACCTCTGCCTCTTTAAACTAAGTTATTATAATGCTGTTTCTAAGATTTGCAAGATGAAGGCCAATTAAAAATCCTAGTTTTTGCAGTGGCAACACTTCCCCTCCTTATTCATTAGCTCAGGGTTTGGGCTCTGTGTTTTCAGCTTTGCAACACGCAGCAATTTTAGCCCCAACCGGAGCCTGCTGGAGTCCCTGGGGAGAGAAGAGGCAGCAGGGTTGGGCTTTGCCTGGCTGGAATTAGCTCTCCTTGCCTTCTCTTCTGTTGCTGCCCCAGCAACCCTTAAGGTGTCTCCCAACAGAGGCTGTTGGCTATTTTTGATGGTTCCCTCCCAATGGTTAAATAGTCATGTTTTAAATGAGATTGGAAATGGTTGCAGCAGAGCTGCATTTTACACCCATGGCTAGTCCTTAGCAGGAGGAAAATTCACCAGTTGCAATTCTTGAATGGACTATGAATTGACTCTGCCCACTCCAGCTCCCAGGAGTTTAGAAATTCACATCTGTGCCTTGCTTGGGTTGATAAAGATACTCAGTTTCATTGTCTCTCCTCATCTGGTATGAAGTTTATCACATTCTTTCTCCTCAAGCTTTATTCACAATATGCAGTAACATGTTGATTTGGTGATTGTCTAGGTAGTTTCTCAATCCTAGGCAAGGGTTAATCAGTAGCTGCTTGCTGTCAGGTTGTCTAGGTCCGGAGAGGGAAAGAGACTCAAGTTCTTTTAGAACATTCCCGTGTTGTGAAATTAGAGGCACAAACGAGGCCAAAGTATCAACAGCTAGACTATTTATTACATAAATAAAGTGGACATAAGAAGGGGAGAGGGAGAAAACAGAGAGGGAGAGAGAGAAGAGAGAGAGGAAAGGAATTATATTACCACACCCCTCATCCCCCCCAAGACAGTTTGAGTCTGTGGAGGAAAGGTGCTGCAGGAGATGTTGGGTCTGTAGAGAAATGGTGCTGAGGCTTTTGCTGGAGAAGAGCTGTGGTCCTCTGGGGAGATGTTGGGTTGGTACAGGAATGGTACTGAGGCTCCTCTGGGCAGCCTGGGTCTGTAGAGAAAGGGTGCTGAGGCTTTGGCTGGAGCTGTGGTCCTCTGGGCAGCCTCTTTTCTCCGGAGCAGCATTGTCCCGGCTTTCCCTTCTCAGTGGCATGGTCCATCTCCTGTGTTTTCTTTCATCTCCATTTTTCTCCCCATTTTTCTCCTCTGTTTACCTCTCCAAACCAGTAGTTGCGCAAGTCTTTTATACAGTTTTTAGTCCTTAGGTATGTATTCAAATATTGTCCCTCAGGAATTCCAGGGCCAGGAAATAATCCTTAGGTCGTTTCCCCGGAAATCTTTCTGTGTATTGCTGTGTGTTTGGGCAAGATTTTGGATGGAGGGGGGGAAATCTCCGCCTCCCCCATCTCCATCCAGACAAGCCCCCCCACATTCCTTACACATCAGGAAACAGGTGGTAAAAACCATTGTGTCACCCTGCCCAGGGTACTTGATGGGTGGAGATTATCTTGCCCTAAAGGCGTGATGGCTGGGTCCTTGGGTCCTTGGGTTGTAGTCCCGTGTTATCATGATGCAATCACAAGCTGATTTGCATCCAGGATTGGTAGACAGGATTCTTTCCACCTTCTTTCCAGTGGCTCTGCTATCAGTTTATCTTTGTTGACTCACACCAAGAGAGACAAACTTTTGGTCTCTCGCACAGGTTTCTCACAAATCTCTAGACACAGGTGGGATTCCAAGACAGCTCTTCTCAGGCTCTTTGAAGCAACTAATAGGACCTCTTTGCAGCAGATCCTAACCTTTGCACATACAACATTTAAAAAAAAAGAGAAAGAAAAAAGGAGTGGGTTCCAACTCCCCTGAGTTTATTTAAAATATGGAAATTTTGTCATAATTACGGGGAGACACATCTTGGTCAACTGTTTTGGCTCAGCCAATAAACACTAACAAAATTGTCTACAGGGAGAAGTTTGGAACAAAGCTCCAGGGAATTTTTGTTTTGGAAACAGTGACACTTGTGGTTCCTAAAACACTGTATGGCCCCCGGACCTTGGGTGCTCCTGACTGAAGACTGGCATTCTTCTCAGTTTTATCACAGCTGAAAAGCAACCATTTCAGTCCGTACTTAAGAGATCTCTCACACCATAATCGTATTTCCATGTGCCTTTCTGTGGACCAGACATCCCAGATCTCCCAAAAGTGGATCTGGCATCCCTCATGAAGTCTGGTCTGCACTGACAGGGAAATTTCATGGATAGGATATATGAGAGTCTTTTCTGTGTGCCTAAAGACACAGTATGTACAAAAGATTATTCCGAGTCATTTTGCCTGGCCTGATCCTGCCCTGGATCAACCTGTAATGCCCAGCTTTCCAGAAGCCAGAGATCCTTGTAGTTCTATAAGAGTCTTGCCAGCTTTGAAGGTCTTACCATCCCTGATGCAATACTAAATCACATTTCAGACATTTGATACTTACCAGTGTCAGTGGCACTGCCCTCACTAACACCATGGATGGATCTGGCCAAGTACTTGAGAGTCTGCTGTTCATTGCATGACAATTCTGATAACATTAAAACTATATATAACCCGACAGGAGAGGTTGTTACACGTGATAGTGCCCACAGAGTGCTCCAAGAAACTGCAAAATCATTACTGAAGGATTCAAGTTCCTCTATTATCAATGAATAGTTTCACACATGAAATAACACATTAAGATGTTATTAGCAGATATGCCAATCTATCCTATTTTCCTCCAAGGACTAGATAATGGCTTATGGATATATGACTCCTTTTGATTTTGGCATATATTATAACATGATGGATGTGTAGTTTACAACAATACTCTTTGCTTACTGAATTGTTACAAAGGAAAAGAGAAATAAATCCACAGAGGATGCGTCCATTCTGAGAGTTCATCTGCGTCATGGTCATGTTCTTTGTCCTTTGGGCAACTATGGATTTGGATATTAGGGTGTATGAAACAAGTGGGATTTTTCTTGGGGGTTTGGGCTTTTTTTTATTGCAGAGGTAAGAGGACAGATGGGAACGCATCAATTCTAATACTCCCATCAGGCAACAACATATCTTGTAGACAGATCATCTAATATTGTATCCATGATGGTATGCAAATTACTTGACAGATGTGTTACTTGGGAATGGTGCTGCATCCCAATGCTCCTCCCATTGCTAAAACTAATATGTGATTTTTAAATAAGAAAACTAGGTCAAAATTCTGCTGTTCTTGTGTCGTGCAAAGACCTCTCAAACTCTTTTTTTCTCTGTTCTGCTCCATGACACTTTTGTTGTCACTTTGGTCTTCGTGTTATACGAGTTTGACATGTTGAATTTCTCTGTTCATTGAAATGCTATGTAACAGGAGGCAAGTAAGGAACCAACAAGTTCTTCATAGTAACCTATTCCACCTGCCTTCCAGGCTGATTTTGATGATAAACCTGATTCCTTGTTCTTCAGCGATGGGCAACGAAGAATTGACTTTGTTTTGGTGTATGAAGATGAGAACAAAAAAATTACTCATAAGAGGAGTGATCGTAAAAAGCAAAAGGTAATTTCTTTTCAGTATAAATTGGAATCATTTGTTGGGTGTTAAAAGCGGTGGTCATGAAGTGCCCTCACCCTGAGCAGCAAGTGCATGAGCCTATCCTAGGAATATTCTTGAAAACTGTGACACTGAACCCTATCAAACTGAGCAAGGAGCAGGGATTCACTCAAGCTACTGTGTAAATGGGCAAAGCACTAGGTGGCCTCAGAGCATCCTCCTGGGAGGGAACCCTTCAGGACATGTTAGCAAAAAAATACTAGCATTAGGTTCCCAGAGGACAAGAGCTTCAAGTTGTACAAAAAGGATTGTAAAGCATTGGAACAGGTTGTCCAGGGAAGCAGTGAAATCACCATTCCTGGAGGTATTCAAAAGACACCTAGATGTGGTGTTTAAAGATATGGTACAGTGGTGACCTGGTAGCTCTAGGCTAACAGCTGGACTTGATCTCACAGGTCTCTTCCAACCAAAACAACTCTATGACCCTGTATTTGCAACTCAGTCTGAACTCCAAGCCTTTTTAAGTTGGTACACAATTAATTTTGTAAGCACTAGTGAAAATCAAACTGTCAGAAGCAGATTCCAGCAACTGTACCTTGCAAGCAATTGAAGTTCAAGTTCGAAGCAGTTTATGCATCTTATTTGTCAGGATACATTATGATCACAATAGAAATTAAATATCACCAATCTTTCCAGGATTGTTCCAAAATGCCAATTTTGTCTGATGGGGTCCTCAAGGAGCCCATGCTTGCAAGGATCAGTGCCAGAAAGTTGAATTCAAAACAAATCAATGCAGAATGTCATTCTAGTAGTCTGTCTCCTTTCCCCCAACAGAAATAAGCAGTAATTTAAGGAGGAATGTGAGCAAAATCTTCATTTCCCGCCATGAAGTAATCAGAGCTATTTTCTCTAAATTAAATGAGAGCTATAATTTACAGAGAGTATTACACTTCTTTTTATGTTTTTTTTTCCCTTCAAGTACAGTCTTACAGAGAACTTCATTAAGGCTAGTGAAGTCTGTCTTCATAAGCAAACATTTCATGCAGTGATTTGAGGCAGGAGAGGATGGCAGGCTCTACATGCCATTGAGAGCTCAGCTGACTAACCCTGGAAGTCTGATAGCAAGCATGAAGGGGATCTTTGACACTGGGAGGGGGGCAACCACACCTACCTTGCCAGATGGATTACTGTCGAAGGTGGAGCTCACTGAAATAAAATCTCTGTTCCTGAGGCAACCTCAAACCCAAATTTTACTTCTTTGCCTAATGGAATGAAGAAAGGATGACAGAAGGATGAGAAGACAAATGGAAGGAGGGAGTTACTCTGTAATAGATACATTCATAAGACCAGTAGCTGGTCTTTCCAAATAGGGTGATCAGAAGACACTGTTGAGAGCAGGACTAGACCACAGTATTGCCAGTTCTGTGTGGTCATGAATCAGGTTTCAGAAAATCACAAGGCTAGCTTAAAATCAGAGTGTATCTCAGAAAACATGTATTTGGAGTTCTTTCTGTTTGCATTTTTGTGTCATCCTTTGTAGCATATTCTGCTTCACATTTTTATGATGGTCTTCAAACATAAGGGAAAGAAGCTTACAGAAGCGGAGCTTCTCAATCAATTGATTCCCTGATGCTGACAGCTGGGACTTTCAGAAAAGCTTCCAAATATCATCAAAGAAACTGTGAGAGTTGGCAGCTAATATTGACACAATGATGCTCTCCACTCCCTTTAGCTGATTTCCATGGGGGAGGATTTCGGCCCCGTGCTGTTGCTCTTCTTGACTGTGATTTATCTGTTGCTTGTCAGGTAAAGCAGAGGTGGCTGTTCAAGTACTCTTACCTTGTTAGGATTTTCCCCTGAAGCCACACACAGATCGTGAAGAACTTTCCTCTTTGCACAAGAGAAACTGAACAAAGATAGGAGGTGGCCTTCTTCTGTCACTGTAATCAAAGCAAGTGCTCCCTACCATTTACAAAACACAGAGGAAAAAACTGCTTGTGGTCTGCTACCAATTTACAGACCCACAATCTTGTTAGTCTCCTCAGCCTGGCAAGACAATCACCAAACACTGAAAGCATTGTGGTGAAAAAGCCGTTCCCAAGATCTAACTCTTATACATGCCTGTAATACTTGGCATTTACTGACACTATGTTTTCACTTCCTTAAGATTGTATATAATTATGCATCCCATAGTGTCTCAGTCTATTGGCTAGCCATTCAGTCATCAAAATCTATGTCAGGTTTAGATCAGCTACATTACCAGGATTAAATTATTACTACAACTCAGCTTTGCAGGTAGCTAAGCAAAATGCCGGATACTTAATTAACTTTGGACAGTTTCTACCTTCCAGCCTAACAAGCTGTCATATCTTTATGCTGTATTCCCCAGTCAATGCAAAACTACTGTAGACTCCTCTGGGTAAAAGTCTAGCTTCTCCATAGACATTCATATGCATAATTCAATCATTTATATAAAATGGCAAAGCCCCTAATTAGCAAAACCTCCCAGGGGCTTTATTTCTCACTACTTGCATTAATGCATTATTAGAAACCTTAATATTGTCAACATTCCTCTAAGATTTTTGAGGGCAAAATTAATTTGGGGAACTCCTTACCATAATAAATTATTAAAGCAATCTGAATGGTAAGATTAAAAAGAAACAATCAAAAAATTTAGACTTTTGCAAATGAGAATTGCCAGGCATCCATCTTTGTGTTACTTAGGAAGAAATAAAACAGCTCTTTAGCCTTTTTTCTTTGCTGAAACAAAGCAGAAATCTGCTTGAAATATTTTCATGATTCTTATTTGCCTGACAAAGCACTATGTGAATATGGAAGAAGTGAAGAACTAGAATGAAATGGCTGAAGAGTGGAGTAACAAACAACTCCTGCGCTGTGTGCTACATATTTAATGATCTGGTAACAAGATTGAGTTGTAACAAAAAATTCAAAGGAAATCATTATGTAGTTTACTCAGAAGCCAAGATGACTGTGAAACTTTAGCTTTAAAGGGAAAAGAAATGTTGAAGAAATTAAAGGGAATGTATTGCTGCAAGGAAAATATTCATATTTGGAATTCTAAGTGAATGCTGTTAATACAAGGAAGAGACTTAGGTGTCACAGAAAACAGCTAAATTAAGTGTCCTGCTCAAGGTTCACCTACCATCAAAATTCTAGATAATAGACAGTATTAGATATATACAATAAACTATAAATGTGCATATTGCAAATGCATATATATATATATATATATATATATGAGAGTGGTGGTGAATGGTGCCACATCCAGCTGGCAGCCAGTCACTAGTGGTGTGCCCCAAGGATCAGTGCTGGGCCCTGTGCTCTTTAACATCTTTATTGATGATCTGGATGAGGGCATTGAGTCCATCATCAGTAAATTTGCTGACGACACCAAGCTGGGGGCAGGAGTTGATCTGCTGGAGGGTAGAGAGGCTCAGCAGAGGGACCTCGACAGGCTGGACAGATGGGCAGAGTCCAACGGCATGAGATTGAACACATCCAAGTGCCAGGTTCTGCACATTGGCCACAACAACCCCATGCAGAGCTACAGGCTGGGGTCAGAGTGGCTGGAGAGCAGCCAGGTAGAGAGGGACCTGGGGATGCTGGTTGATGGCAGGCCGAACATGAGCCTGCAGTGTGCCCAGGCAGCCAGGAGGGCCAATGGCATCCTGGCCTGCATCAGGAACAGTGTGGACAGCAGGAGCAGGGAGGTCATTCTGCCCCTGTACACTGCACTGGTTAGGCCACACCTCGAGTACTGTGTCCAGTTCTGAGCCCCTCAGTTTAGGAAGGATGTTGACTTGCTGGAACGAGTCCAGAGAAGGGCAACAAAGTTGGTGAGGGGTTTGGAACACAAGCCCTATGAGGAAAGACTGAGGGAGCTGGGGTTGCTCAGCCTGGAGAAGAGGAGACTCAGGGGTGACCTTTTTGCTCCCTACAACTACCTGAAGGGAGGTTGTAGACAGGCAGATGATGGTCTCTTCTCCCAGGCAGCCAGTACCAGAAGAAGAGGACACAGTCTCAGGCTGCGCCAGGGGAGGTTCAGGTTGGATATTAGGAAGAAGTTCTATACAGAAAGAGTGATTGCCCATTGGAATGGGCTGCCTGGGGAGGTGGTGGAGTCACCATCATTGGAGGTGTTCAGGAGGAGACTTGACAGGGTGCTTGGTGCCATGGGTTAGCTGTTTGGGTGGGTTGGATTGGTTGATGGGTTGGACGCGATGATCTTGGAGGTGTCTTCCAACCTGGTTTGGTTTAGTCTAAATAAAGGTTTATTCTAAATATATATATATATATATATATATCTCTATCTCTACAATGTTCTATACATGATGAAAAAAACCATAAAAATCATTACACAAGCACCAATAAAGCAAGTGGATTAATGGGACATGGGGAGATACTTCCATGAAGAGTGCTATTGAATGTTTGGGTTGTAGTTTTATCCTGATGTAGTGGTGTGATGGAAGATGAGAAGGTGAAGAGAGAAATAAGGAGGAATGTGATAAATATTGGTGAAAGAATAAAGTAGCCTGAAAGATTTGGCTCTTTCTGTCCCTAGCCTGAGAAGAATGTGATAGTCACTGGAGTAAAAAGGCTTAGAAAACCCAAAACAGATAAAAGAAATACTCTTTAACAAAACAGAAAACTATTCCACCATGACCATTTCCAGATGGTCCTAACAAAGAATAAATGGATTAGGCTGTTATTATTATTCAGCTTTATAATTATTCATTCCAAGACTTGCTAGAGTATTAGAATTAGGGTTTTTTTCTGCTTTGGAGACTTACAACAGTATTTAAATACTAAAGAAGTGGATGAAACTTACGTGGAGATATAACTCACCTGTTCCTGTGGAATAACTGAAGATTTTTGTCCTTTTTGATGACACAGCTGAGTTTTGCCCTTAGAGTGAGTGGGCCTTGAGTCTAGTGCTGAAGACCAGTTACTAACCCTGGAGGTGTTCAAGAGGGGATTGGATGTGGCACTTGGTGCCAGGGTTTAGTAGTCATGAGGTGTTGGGTGACAGGTTGGACCTGATGACCTTTGAGGTCTCTTCCAACCTTATTGATTCTCTGATTCTGATTCTAAGATTTCATCTACACAGGCATGGATCTTAAGCACAGACATTGTATGCTTATTTTTTGTGGGGAGATCACATGTATGTATAAGCAAATTGAAGACTGGAAAGACATTTCAGACTTTTTGGAAGTCACTATGTGCTGAGTGCCAGTAACTGTGAAGTGAGATTAAAATAATCCAAGAATTTAATCTTTACGGAAGAAAACTTGGTTCTGTTCTTCTGGGGACATGGAACTCTGACTCTAGAAGTGCTGCAGCTCTTGGATTCTTTCTTTGGGGATGCTTATCCATGGACTAAAATGTGGAGGACTACTACAGTTTGAACCACTGTGTGAACTCATATGATTACCATGAAAGAATAAAATTACAGGTTGATGAAAGGAAAGTGGGATGGAAATCCCTTGAGATGAAGGCTTTCTAAAGGGCAGACTAATAAGGGGAAGGAAGCTGCCGTTGGTAGTTCAATTAGTGACTAAAGGTGAAGGAGATCACAAGTTTCAGGGCTAATTGCTTTCAAAATTCAGAAACTAAGAGGGTAAATTCTCCATAATTGCATTTGAGGGCAATATTGAGCATCAAACAAAGAAAATGCTGAGGATTAGTAGGTAAGACTGTACCTATCACAGTAGCTGTCAAGTGGGCTACAGAGGTAACCCAACTCCTCTTCATTTTGAGAGGTAATTCCATTCTTCTGTGCATACATAGCTGTGAAATTTGGAACAGATGTTTTACGGTGTTCAATATCTTTTAACAGAGGAAGAGACAAGTATATGAATCAAACCTGATAAACAACGGCTTGCAGCTTGAAGCAACGAGATCGGTGAGTGTTCTTCTCTGTGTGAGCGGCTGCTCCTGTGGGAATAAGGAAACTAGATATGTGAATTTACTGTAATATTGCTCTTCTCAGAAGAAAAAGGCCCATCAGTAGTGCCTCTGCGATCTGGTGTGAAATCTTTTAAGCTTTGTGTCTGTTCCTTCCTCTGCAAAATAAAAGATGAGAAGCTGGGGAATTACATAGGTCATGCTTGCTCAGCTATGGGAAGATAAAAATCACTGGCTATACTCAGAGAAATTGTCCCCCTACTCTGGCTCTGTAGGACATGTGAGAAGCTGGTGGGTGTCTGAGACAAAAAGAACCTGCCACGATGGCAGCACAGGTATCCCTGCTCTTCACAAGGCCTGGCACTGTGTGAGTGGTTGTAACTATCATGCTTTGTATATTTAGGATGGTAATGTTGCCTGTGGGCAGTTCGAGGGTGCTGTGATAATATAAAGAGCTGCTGGAGCTGATGTCTCTTGCATGGAGGGTTAGAGGCCCTCAGAGCCCTTTCTCCTATCCTGCAGGATTGCAGCACTCTGCACAAGTCTCCCTGTCCAGGATAATCACTTCCAATCTAAGTTTGTTTTTGCTTGTTAGTCTGTAGTGAGGTCCAGAAAATGTCACTTTGTCCCTTCCAGACTGGACTCAGAATCCATGGCATCAAGGTATTTATTTGAGTTTTGCAGTGAAGGCTTCTGCTGCACATCCAAGGATGCAGTCTGGCTCTTCACATTTGTAAGAAAGCAAACCACTTGCTGGAAGTCTGATGTGGCCCTCCTGATATACTTATAGACTGCAGTTTTCAATAGTTCTGCCATGATCATGACTGAAAAACTTTCAAAACTAGAAGTTTCCCCAGGCTAGGTCAAACATCTGACTGATATTCCTGAGCCAATGAGCTACATAATATAATTTCATGTGGATGAGGCTCACTAATTCAGGGCATCAGGTGATGTGTAGACAGGAGACAAGAGTGGCTGTCAGTTTCCACTGTACAGTCTTGCAGGTTTGGGCATCCAACTGGAGGCAGCAGTTTCAACTGATTTCCCTTTCCCTGTCCCCATTCTCCCTATGAAGCTGAGAATTTATGTTTCCCATGGGTGTGTAGAGTGCTTCCTTCAAGTCACATTACCTTCGATTGTACTTAAGCTGCTGGGGAGTCACTGACAGCTTCAAAGCCACAGTTGGCCTACCAGGCTACAAGTACAAACACTCATCATGAACTTATTACAGGGGAAATGATGTTAAATGTAAATTATTTTGTAAAAACCTTTGCAGAGATGTAAACATTAGGCATTAATGGAACATTTAGCTATCCTTTTTTATATACCTTTATATGCCCGAGTGTTTCCACCCAGTGCTTTTGCCGAAGCTCATGACATATTTTGCTAACATGGGCAACAAATGCGACTTTAAGTAGCTAATTCATGATCTCTGGAGTTTAAAAAGTGCTGTGAAAAGTCCCTTGCTTCCATTTTCTTACACACATAATTTTTAATATACTTCCATTTCAGGTTGTAGATGAAAACCTTATTTTTGTGAAAGTGCACGCGCCTTGGGAAGTGCTGTGCACGTACGCCGAGATCATGCACATCAAATTGCCTCTGCAGCCCAATGACCTGAAAACCCGAGACTCGGCGTTCAGCTGGTTTAGCAGACTCTTCAGAGTGGATGAAAGTATCATCAAACCTGAGCAAGAGTTTTTCACTGCCCCTTTTCAAAAGGAACATTTGTCCAACTTTTACATTCAAGACAAAGACGCGTTTTTCAACCCCGCAACTAGAAGTCGAATTGTAAGTCTGTGGAGTGATTCTAGAGTTTGGTCTTAAAGACCCCTTTAATCAGATCAGTGCAATTACTTCATTAAATCATCCCCCCCCAAAAAAAAAAAAAATGGAATTTTTAGAATGCAATAGTCCTGTGTCATTGACAAAAAAAGCCTGGAAAATCCAGAAGGAAAACATCTTGTAGCCACCTGGGGGTTGGTCTCTTCTCCCAGGCAAGCAGTGACAGAACAAGACACAGTCTCAAGCTGTGCCAGGGGAGGTTTAGGCTGGAGGTGAGGAGAAAGTTCTTCCCAGAAAGAGTAATTGGCCATTGGAATGGGCTGCCCAGGGAGGTGGTGGTGTAACCATCCCTGGAGGTGTTAAAAAAACACTTGGATGTGGCACTTGGAGCCATGGTTTAGTTATCAGGAGGTGTTGGGGGATAGGTTGGACTTGATGATCTTTGAGGTCTTTTCCAACCTTATTGATTCTATGATTCTATGATCCTTTATATTTTTTCCCATTTCTGTTCCACCTGGGAACAGATCTAGGTTGGATATTAGGAAGAGGTTCTATACAGAGAGAGTGATTGCCTATTGGAATGGGCTGCCCAAGGAGGTGGTGGAGTCGCCATCATTGGAGGTTTTCAGGAGGAGACTTGATGGGGTGCTTGGTGCCATAGGTTAGTTGTTTAGGTGGGTTGGATTGGTTGATGGGTTGGATGTGATGATCTTGAAGGTCTCTTCCAACCTGGTTTGGTTTATTCTGGTTATTCTGAATTTAAAGGAGGGATTTGAATGATTTGTATACTCTGTGCAATTAATTTTTGTCAGCCTCTGCTTACCCTTTCCTAACTTAATTATATGCTGAGACAGGCATGTGTGTGATTACTTTTGGGTTTCAAGAGACATAAAAATGTTTTTGAGTTTCAAGAGACATAAAAATGTTTTCTAAATTTCAGGTTCATTTTATCCTGTCCCGTGTGGAATATGCAGCCAAAAACAATGTGAAAAAGTTTGGCATTAACAAATTACTAGACACTGGAATCTACAAAGCTGCTTTCCCCCTTCATGACGTAAGTCCAGTGCTTGTAAATAAAGTATATTTTGAAATAGAGGTTTGAACTGTATCTGTGGGGATTACATCAAAGGAAACCAGTACTGTTGATTGCCTTACTCCTTGACTGCTTATTACACCCACAGACTAGAACAGGACATCATTTGGCTAATGAAACTTTCTTCCCAAACACTGTGGGGTTAAAATGTAGCTCCATAACTGAAAATGAGTATGTTTCATTTAGGAAGTGTTAGCCTTGTAGTCTTTGGGAGATGTAGTTTAGAAAATAGGTGGTCCTGAGGGAGAGTTCCCACAACACACTGCTGCATAATCTCTAAAACCAGTTTTAAATTTGTCCATTTTTTTATTATTCAGCTTTTCAATATTAAGAGCAGGGAGGTCATTCTGCCCCTGTACACTGCACTGGTTAGGCCATACCTCGACTACTGTGTCCAGTTCTGGGCCCCTCAGTTTAGGAAGGATGTTGACTTGCTGTAGAGTGTCCAGAGAAGGGCAATGAAGATGGTGAGGGGTTTGGAACACAAGCCCTATGAGAAGAGACTGAGGGAGCTGGGGTTGCTTAGCCTGGAGAAGAGGAGACTGAGGGGTGACCTTATTACTGTCTACAACTACCTGAAGGGAGGTTGTAGACAGGCAGACGTTGGTGTCTTCTCCCAGGCAGCCAGTACCAGAACAAGAGGACACAGTCTCAGGCTGTACCAGGGGAGGTTTAGGTTGGATGTTAGGAAGAAGTTCTATATAGAGAGAGTGATTGCCCATTGGAATGGGCTGCCTGGGGAGGTGGTGGAATCACCATCATTGGAGGTGCTCAGGTGGAGACCTGATGGGGTGCTTGGTGCCATGGGTTAGTTGTTTAGGTGGGTTGGATTGGTTGATGGGTTGGACGCGATGATCTTGAAAGTCTCTTCCAACCTGGTCTATTCTATTCTATTCTATTCTATTCTATTCTATTCTATTCTATTCTATTCTATTCTATTCTATTCAAAATTGTTATTAAAGATGTAGACTGAAAACGTCACCTCACAGTTCCCAAACATTGTCATGAACGTGCATGGAAACTCGGGTACCTGCAAGAAGGCTCTGTCCAGCCAATCCAGCACCTCACAGGTGATGTCAGAGTTATGCAGAGAGAAGCTTAACTGGGTTGAATATCACCTTGCAATAATAAGAAATTCAGCTTTTGTAGCTACAGTTCTGAAGCTTTTTGAATTATACAATTTAAAGAAGAAAGATATACTGAAAATTTTTTTACATACAAAGGCTGGCAATAACAGAGAAAAAGAAAATTGAGGGGAAATATTTGACTAAGGAGAAGTTCCATGTGAGGTTGAAAATGTGATACAGTAAAGAAAACCTACACTATGTCTATTATATATCCACACACCCCCACACCTCCTCCCCATTAGAGTCACCATTCCATGTCCGAGGTAGTCAGGAATGGTTACTGCTTCAATCGTTTTGATTTGGCTTAAAATATCCAGGAGGCCTCCAAGGATTTGAAGGAAATCTTTAAGGCAGAATCAAGACAAATAATGTTTCTTGTAAGTAATCCAAAGCTTTAGAGGGTAGAATTAATATTATCATGACTACCCATTTTTAAGATGCCCTTTTAAATATTTAAACCTTGCCTTGCAGGCTATTTCTATCACAGCATGGGGAATTTGGACTCCATATGCCTAGTAATTAATGACTGTCTTTTTATACAATTAAAATTATGTATCACAGCTTCTCTGAAAATGAAAAGTAGCCCTATGGACTTCTAGAAACATCACCTGTCTTGTTGCATCACAGAAGCAGAATGGAAAATTCCAACAAATCTAATAGGCTTTATTGAAATAAGTTTTCAAATAACCTAGTGAAAAACACAAGGATTATCTCCATGTGAACTCTCTTTTAAATTTAAAACACAGACTGAAAGCCCTGGTTTTATCCCTCAGACTTTCCAACCTTCATTCCAGTACGCTGCTATTTTGAAGCAAAGCATGCTAGCATGTTAGAGCTACTTAAAATCAATTTTCATTTAGTCCTGTGCTCTAATTAGAATGGATCTTTTCTATTTTCTGTGCCTAAGTGCCAAGATGCTGTTATGTGCTTCAATTCAAGTTCATTGTGAGCCTGTTATTTTCAGCTCATATATGTAAAGTGTTTGCTTTAGCATTCAATGTCTTTCTGACAACCATCTTTCTTGAATCCTGGTGTGCTCCCAGAGCTGCTTTCCTTCTCCTTTTTCTGGCTGGCAGTGAGACTGGACTAAAAGACTCCTCCAGACTTGGCTTTATGGCATGGGCTCTGCAAAGATGAGATTCGTGCTGCTTAAATTAATGCTATCTCCTTCCCATGCTCTTTCTGTTTTGCAGTCTAGTTTTAGGCACCCGTCATCTGATCCCAACTGCCCAAATGAACGACATCTTCTCTACAGGGAATGGGCTCATCCCAAAAACATTTTCAAACTGCAACCTCTGGATTTCATCAGGTTAGTGTGACTAGAGCTGGACTAATGCAGAAGAAACTAGAAATTCACAAAATAGGTCTGATTTTGAGGATGTCAGAGGCACAGCTCAGTACTGAGGGCAGGTACCTACACCCGTCTCAGCTCACTCAGAACATACCTACAGAACAGTTTCATGATAACCTATTCACAGATTTGTCAGGGTAGGAAGGCACCTCGAGGATCATCTAGTTCCAAACCCCTACCATGGGCAGAGATGCCTCACACTAGATCAGGTTGCCCAGAGCCACATCCAGCTTGGCCTTAAAAAACCTCTGGGGATGGGGCTTCCACTACCTTCCTGGGCAACCTGTTTCGGTGTCCCACCACACTTATGGTGAAGAACTTCTTCCTAACGTCTAATCTAAATCTCTCCTCCTCTAGCTTGACTCCATTCCCCTTGTACTATGACTAGCTGACACTAAAAAGTCCCTCACCAGCTTTCTTGTAGGCCCCCTTCAAGAAAGCTCATGTAAAGGAAACCAGATAAACCCTTCTCTTTTTCCTTTTTTTTTCCCCCTTCTATCCTCTTACAAAAGTATAAAAATGATAGAAATAGCTAGCTACAATACTTCTGTAATCTTGAAGTTCAAACTGGGGGAATGTGACCGTACTAGTTGGCACAAAATGTCTGAAATAACAAGCCCTTTGAAACAGAAAGGTGAATTTACTTGCATTTAAAGAAAAAGAAAAACTACCTTTCCTCTCCACAGGAAATACTATGGAGAAAAAATTGGAATCTACTTCGCTTGGCTGGGCTTTTACACCAATATGCTGATTGTGGCTGCGGTTGTAGGAGTTGGCTGTTTTCTGTATGGATGTCTGACAAGGAATAACTGCACATGGAGGTACCAGGCCTATTTTAATATCACATGCAATTTTGATCAGTCCAGAGGGAGACTCTACAGGATTTTCAAGACACTGCATAATGAAATACACAAAATGAAAGGGTTTGAGAACAGTAGTTGTGAATTTTAAGGTAAAGGCCTGAAGTATGAAATGAGATAAGGAAAGTAATGGATATCCATGGACCATTACAGTGACAGACATCTAAGAGTCAATACAAATTGCTGTAACACATGATTTTCACTGTTGCAATCCTTTAAGAAGATACCCAAAGACCTTGATAAAACTCCCCATTTTTTTTCCCTCTATTTTGAGAGAAGCAACAGCACAGGAGGCTTCAGCTGCCGAGGGTATGTTGGGAGGAGAGGAATAACATGACAAAATACACCTGTGGCACAACCCAGGAAGAATCAGCTGGGTCATTACAGTATCACAGTATCACAGTATAACTAAGGTTGGAAAGGACCTCGAGGATCATCGAGTCCAACCTATCAACACAGACCCCATGACTAGACCATGGCACCAAATGCCACGTCCAATCTGCTCTTGAACGCCTCCAGGGACAGTGACTCCACCACCTCCCTGGGCAGCACATTCCAATGATGAACAACTCGCTCGGTGAAGAACTTTCTCCTCACCTCGAGCCTAAAACTCCCCTGGCGCAGCTTGAGACTGTGTCCCCTTGTTCTGGTGCTGGTTGCCTGGGAGAAGAGACCAACCCCTTCCCGGCTACAACCACCCCTCAGGTAGTTGTAGAGGGGAATGAGGTCACCCCTGAGCCTCCTCTTCTCCAGGCTAAACAATCCCAGCTCCCTCAGCCTCTCCTCATAGGGCTTGTGTTCAAGGCCTCTCCCCAGCCTTGTTGCCCTTCTCTGGACATGTTCAAGTGTTTCGATGTCCTTCTTAAACTGAGGGGCCCAGAACTGGACACAGTACTCAAGGTGCAGCCTAACCAATGCAGAGTCCAGGGGCACAATGACTTCCCTGCTCCTGCTGGCCACACTATTCCTAATGCAGACCAGGATGCCATTGGCCTTCTTGACCACCTGGGCACACTGCTGGCTCGTATTCAGGTGGCTGTCGATCAGCACCCCCAGGTCCCTCTCTGTTTGGCAGCTCTCCAGCCACTCCGACCCCAGCCTGTAGCTCTGCATGGGGTTGCCGTGGCCAAAGTGCAGCACTTGGCACTTGGACTTGTTGAATGTCATCCCATTGGACTCTGCCCATCTGTCCAGTTGGTCGAGGTCCCTCTGCAGAGCCTTTATACCCTCTAACTGATTTTTACCAAATGGTCTACAGGCCCTCACACTATACACCTCCTTCTGGAAGGATGTTTGTCTTTGTAAAACATAGTGAAGGCCTGTTCCAGAGCTTCACTCCAGTGGCCAATTTGTACCCATTTAGCCCTATGTCAGTATTATCATTTACTTAAATAGTTCATCTGGTGTTTACCTCACTGATGTATTTGTAGAAATAATATCTATGGCCTTTCAGCCTCCACCATGTTAGGTTAGACAAGCCAAACTCTTCTGCCATCTCTGAAGAGAAAAATCTGCCATTCTCTGAATTATTGTGTGAGGTCTATAAAGAGTTGATTTATTTTTTTATATGAGCAGTTTTGTGAATTACCACCATGTACAAGGAGTGGAAATAATTTTCCTCCTGTGCCATTTATTTTTGGGATGAGACCTAAGGACAGGAATGGTAATGTGTCTCCAGGCCATGGGGTGAAATTCTGAGAGCAAATCATTGGCAAATTATTTCTCAGATCCCTGAGATTATTGCACTGTCTTCTTGTGCAAAAACAACCAATCAACAAACAAACAATAAATAATTTAGTGTTGGTGAGTGACTGACTAGTTTTCTTTTTAGCCAGGAAGTATGTGATCCCAACATAGGAGGCAATATCCTAATGTGCCCTCAGTGTGATAAAGCATGTACCTACTGGAACCTCACCATCACTTGTGAATCGTCCAAGGTAATTAACTTTCACAGCTCATAGACACATTATTGAGCTTTAGCTGCACTTTCTCTAGCACTGTACACAAAACAATATTGTTCCTTCACTAACATCCTGCAGAATTGCTAGCACTGTGCAAATGGTTGTTCCTTTCAATAGAGGGACTGAACTTTGAAAAAGGAAACAACAACATTAATTGCTTCAATCTGATCTGGCATGCTTCAGTAGCTCTGAATCAGTTTTGCTGAGGAAATGTTTAAAGCATGCTTTAACATTCCAAAATTATGCCTCCTCCATTTCCAGAGAAGTTATCTGGATCCATGTCTTGAATATGACCTGTGCTGTCAAGGAGGAGATGGGTACATGGAGTAGCTGATGTGGGCCGTTGCAGGAGCTGTGACACAGCTGCGTCCTGTTAGCAATGACAGTCATAAGTTCCTGTCTAGAGGAACCTCACTTTCTCCATTATCTTGTCTTACTAGGCTAATAATAGCCTTTTGTCATTGTTTTCCATACATTCAGTCATTCCCCTAAACTGCAGTTTTACAGCTATTCATCAAAAATATTTCACCCAGCTTTAATGTGTTGCTTCACCGTATAACTTAGGTTGGAAAGGACCTCGAGGATCATCGAGTCCAACCTATCAACACAGACCCCATGACTAGACCATGGCACCAAGTGCCACGTCCAATCTTCCAGGCACTTAAATGGTAAAAGAAAAAAGAGCGCAGGGAAAAGGCCATGATGGAGGAAAAAGGCAAATTGTGACCACAGAGGTATCTCATCAGAATGTTGTCTCATGCTGCTCATGAGAACCAGATGTGTCCATTGCCTTTTTGCGGCTGTATTAAAAATAGATAACTCTATACTGAGTTCCCAGAGCAGAAACACTGTTTCCCTTCTTCCTATGCAACAGATGGAAGGAAGTTTGATAGCACAACATTTTACAATCCTCATGCTGCATATTTGGCTTATATTTTTAATTCTGGCTTCATGTTTAATTTCCTTAATTTACTGGAGGCTGGTGTGCATTGACACAAACTGAGCAAGCACTATCAATAAAGATTGTTTATTAAACTACATGAAAGCTGAAAATCACCACGTTCAGGAAGCAGCTCCTTTTCTGGGTCAATTACATTTTAAGCCTTTTGTTTTTTTTCTCTTCCATTTTCCAGAAACTCTGTATATTTGATAGCTTTGGGACACTGGTGTTTGCAGTATTTATGGGAATATGGGGTAAGTTGATTTCAACAACTGTGGTTTGTCATCTAATTTTGGCCAAGCCTCTGGCATTATCCAAGAAAACATGGATAAATTTGCAACGGCTTCATTTCCTAGCACTCAGGGATTCATTAGTGGGTGGTTCTGTAGAGGAACTCTTTTGGAGCATCATAAGGAGAAAAAAAAAAGTTTGCTGATGACACCAAGCTGTGTGGTGCAGCAGACACGCTGGAGGGAAGGGAGTTCCAGCAAGTCAACATCCTTCCTAAACTGAGGGGCCCAGAACTGGACACAGTACTCAAGGTGCGGCCTAACCAGTGCAGTGTACAGGGGCAGAATGACCTCCCTGTTCCTGCTGGCCATACTGTTCCTGATGCAGGCCAGGATGCCATTGGCCCTCCTGGCTGCCTGGGTGCACTGCAGGCTCATGTTCAGCCTACCATCGACCAGTACCCCCAGGTCCCTCTCTGCCTAGCCACTCTCCAGCCACTCTGACCCCAGCCTGTAGCTCTGCATGAGGTTGTTGTGGCTAATGTGCAGAACCCGGCACTTGGATGTGTTCAATCTCATGCCCTTGGACTCTGCCCATCTGTCCAGCCTGTCGAGGTCCCTCTGCAGAGCCTTTCTACCCTCCAGCAGATCAACTCCTGCCCCCAGCTTGGTGTCGTCAGCAAATTTACTGATGATGGACTCAATGCCCTCATCCAGATCATCAATAAAGATGTTAAAGAGCACAGGGCCCAGCACTGGTCCTTGGGGCACACCACTAGTGACTGGCTGCCAGCTGGATGTGGCACCATTCACCACCACTTTTGCTTTCACGTTTACTTTCTCTGTAAAACACATTGTATTTTTCTTTTCCTGTGATGACCTAAATGCTTCAAAATAGCTGCTACTTTAAAGAAGTATAAAATGAAAGATAACATTTGAAAAAGATTTCTTTCCAAATACCTGCTGAAATCAAAGTACCAGCAGTAAAATCTATCAATGGGGGGCGAGGATATAAATTACTAATGTAGTGTCCCTGACATCTGAATAGTTAATTTATTTACCACTTGCTTTTTAATTAAAATTGTGGTTCCTGTTTTGAAAAATGGTTCCAAGAGCAATAATTAGGAAGTTAAGCTGCATGGTTGTAATGGTGGCTGCAAGGTCTATTAGTATTCTTGTCATAAGTCCACTATATAACGAGGTGAATTGTATTCAGTCAAAATTGTACTGGATCCAAATGACCCACGGTCCTAGTAGAATTCTAGCTGTAATTTTCATCTTGATCACATACTTTTGTAGATCTCCTTGTCCAAAACAATTAGAATAATATTAGACTTTTGAATGTGTTCTTGTGTCATCATCAATCCATGATTATAGAATAGAATTAACCAGGTTGGAAAAGACCTTTGAGATCATTGAGTCCAACTTATCATCCAACACCATCTAATCAACTAAACCATGGCACCAAGCACCCCATCCAGTCTTCTCCTAAACATCTCTAGTAATGGTAACTTCACCATCTTCCTGGGCAGCACATTCCAATGGCCAATCTCTCTTTCTGTGAAGAACTTCTTCCTAACATCCAGCCTAAACCTCCCCTGGTGCAGCTTGAGACTGTGTCCTCTTGTTCTGGTGTTGGTTGCCTGGGAGAAGACACCAGCCCCCACCTCCTCCGTTCAGTTAGTTGTAGACAGCAATAAGATCTCCTCTGAGCCTGCTCTTCTCCAGGCTAAACACCCCCAGCTCCCTCAGCCTCTCCTCACAGGGCTTGTGCTCCAAACCCCTCCCCAGCTTTGTTGCCCTTCTCTGGACACGTTCCAGCAACTCAACATCTTTCTGCTAGAACCTCCTGTTCTAACAGGGAAATAAAAAAGTTGCTCTGCTTTAGTCTCCCAGTCACCCCTTAAAGTTAAACCATTAAAGTGTTCACATAAACCACTACCTAAGTTCATCATCAACCATCAACAATCTTTTAGTAATTGCTTTATTATTTTTTTTAGTCTGTTCCCTTAAAAGATCTTAAAGCACTGTGATGCAGCAGGGAATTTGGCCTCAGGAATTAGCACGCTGTACATTATGGCTCTAGACCAACACTTCTGCCACTTCTCCCATGACGGTGTGACAAGACTGGCAAGTCATGAACAAGGCAGCTTCCACTTCACTTGCTGCCCCTCCCTGAACAAGATCAGTTAAACACACACATGTTCTGTCATGGAGGCAATTAGCAGTCCTTGGTGACACAGGTTCAGAGGCAGAACGTCTGGGCCATACTGAATGGCAGTGATGAAGGACACATGAAAGGGGACACCAAGATTTACCAATGTGAAATGGAACCAACACTCAGATCTCCTGATTCTGAAGCATCTTTTATTTCCACTGTTTAAAAACAATACTCAAAATGAAAGGAAAATGTCAAATCTAGCAGCACCTCCTTCCCTGTTAGGAAGGATACAATTTGACTGATGGGTTATTTTAGCTGCTAGAAGTTTTCTTTGCATTGAGGCTGAGAATTGTCCTCATGTTAAGTGTCCATTTTTCACAGCACAGAGGCTATCACAGAAGGCGGCTATCACTTCTGGACTCACCAGCAGAAGCTGCATTTGCATCTGGAGCAGATCAGTATAGCCTGTAGCTTCCTGTGGTTTGGGCTGGGCAACAGTTAGAGGTTTATGGAAGGTTAATCTCCTTGCTCTGCTGGAGAAGGCAGATGTGATCTGGTGCCCTGCTTGGAATAGCCTTTGTGTTTCTGAACATGAAGCAGCAAAGAAGTGCTTGTGAAAGAGGCATCTGATTTATCAGGGGAGGAGGGTTTCCTGGAGCTTTGCATGTGTGCAGATGCCAAGGCCATCTCACAGCCCAGCCCAAGGAGTTCTTTGTTTGAGAAGTGCTTCAGCTTGGGGTTTATTGACCACACCTGATTTTGGAAATAACCTTTAATGTTTGGACTTGTAACTGCATGCCATAGAAGCTTCATCATTCAAGACAAGGGGCCAAAGTAATAAAAAGCCCCACTGTAGGGGTTAATTATTCCCAGTCTATGGGAGTAATGAGGAGTGCAGTGAAGGGATACTAACTCCTCCTAGAGGCAGTGCTGAAGAGCCAGACTACTCGTTTGGTCTGAGGGTGCACTGTGATCAGTCATAAAGAATCTGGTTGTACTGGGGATCATGGTAACGACATCCATCATACTGAGATGCTCCCAACCATCTCAGCTCGGTCTATCATTCCTTCTGCTGCCAGATCTACCTGTGTAATATCTTGGGACAAGACATGAGTTTGACTGGATTCATACCTAGCCAGTACCACTTAGGCATCTGTGTACCTCACCTCCCAGTGCTTCCAGTTGTAGAAGCACAGTGCAGGGAAACTGCACTGTCCCTGAGACATTCTAAGATCCATGCTATACAAAAATACATTCAACCTCTTTAGATTTGTGCTGGCAGAAAAGGAAAGACAGCTGTGTTTAAGTAGCTTTACCTGAACCATTGTTGGTTCTTGTAGTCTGCAAACTGGTAATTTCTCCACATGAACACTGCAGACCAAATGAACACACAATTTTCCTTCTGGCAATTTTTGGCATACTGAGATTTGCTTTTTTTCTAGCAGTCCTGAACTCTGCAGCATTTTGTCTTCATCTATGCAACCAGTTTGCTTTTTCATGCATCCCATGATAAACTTTTTTGAAGGCAGTCTATAATACAAAATCCAAAGTCCTAGGCAGAAAGCAGATAAATTATAGAATCGTAGAATGGTCTGGGTTGGAAGGGACCTCCAAGGTCACCTAGTCCAACCACCCCTGCAATAAGCAGGGACATCCTCAACTAGATCAGGCTGCCCAGAGCCCTGTTGAGCATCACTTTGAGTATCTCCAGGGATGGGGCCTGAACCACCTCCCTGGACAACCTGTTCCAGTGTTCCACCAGCCTCATGGTAAAGAGCCTGTTCCTAACATCCAGTCTAAATCTCCTCTTCTGTAGTTTGTTTGAAGCCATTGTTCCTTGTCCTATCACTACAGGCCTTTGTAAACAGTCTCTCTCCATCCTTCTTGTAAGCCTCCTTCAGGTACTGAAAGGCTACTATTAGGTCTCCCCAGAGCCTCTTCTTCTGTAGGCTGAACACCCCCAGCTACCTCAGCCTGTCTTTGTAGCAGAGGTGTTCCAATCCTCTGATCATTTTCATGGCCCTCCTGGACCCGCTCCATCAGGTCCATGTCCTTCCTATATTGAGGGCTACAGAGATGGACACAGTACTCCAGGCAAGGTCTCACTAGAGCAGAGAATGTAGATGCATATATGTGCATTCTTTAGTATGTGCTTACAACACCACTTACCTCAGGTTTCCTTTATTAAAACACCTGTATATCCAAAGCTACAATGGCATGAAATAGTGGAGTCTGTTATTTTCAGCACTGCATCGGCCAGTAATTGTGTAATTCCAAGTCTATGGAAAGCTCTGTGGAAAGCTGTGTGGAAAACTCAGCTACATGTTACAGCCCTGTGTCCCACACTCATACAGCATTGCTCATTTTGTCTGTCTTCTGGGCAGTTACTTTGTTTTTGGAGTTTTGGAAGAGGCGCCAGGCTGAACTGGAGTACGAATGGGACACAGTTGAGTACCTAGAGCAAGAGGAACAAGTTCGCCCAGAATATGAAGCTCGGTGCACTCATGTAGTAGTGAATGAAATCACACAGGTAAGGGACACTTGGGTAACTAATGATGGCTACTGTGACACTGAATCTGGCAGGAGCTGTGCAAATCAGCAATGCTTCAAGGAGTGTTGATAAGCTGGCCTAGGTATAGTGAATTTATCAAGAACAAATGTGTGGGAGGGAATTTATATCTAGCCGTAGACACCTTAAAGGGGTCGCCTATTCAAGGAGCTTGAACTGCTGAGGTTCCTGTGTCGTAAATAAATAGAAGTAGACATTATCCCCAGCTTAGGAGACTAAGTCTATTTTATTAAATCCCCCAAGAAATGGTTCAGTGTCGCTGCCAGAGGCCAAGATCACAGAACATTTGCTGTCTTTGCCTAAGAATGCATCCAGAAAATAGAGTTAAATAAAGGGAAAGATGTTACACTACATATCATGCCAAAACCAGAGATATTTCTGTTTGAAAGGTATAAATAGGTATTGTTGCTAAGCACATGTGGTTGCAATTATGATTAATAACAGCAAACTCACAGGGACAAGGATAATCCTCGTTTCAATGAAATAGGATTCATATTTATAAGGATCTTAGTTTAAATCTTGATTTATTATACATTTTGAGTAGCTTTAGCTTCTGTAGCTCATTCCAGCTCAGCTTCACTTTTATTATTCTCTGTCAATTTATTACTCTGGCATTTATCTGATCATTTGCATTGCTTTCACATTCCATTCACGTTACACTAATGTTTATTGGAGGGCACTGGAAAAGTTTCAGAATTAACTGCCATAGTTGAAACTATCCTTTCATATCTTGTACTTCAAAAGCTTATAAGCCTATGCCACCTTTAACATATAAAGTCATAGCCAGAAATTTCCTTTCAGACAGTTCAAAGAGGGAAGAATATGCTAAAGCATAATGATTTTGGTCCTCAGAGATCCTATAAAGGCTCAATGAATTTTCACACCACCATAGCAGGGTAGGCATTTTCCTTGGGAAAATCCTCCCATTTTTCCTATAGAACAAATCGGCAAATACAGAGGTCAGGGACCAAAATTTTAGTGCCTGCTAATTTTAGCCAATGAGATTTGACAGATAATGACCTCAGATGCCATGGTCAGCAAAGAAGGATGGTTCTGTTCAACAGGGCTGTGCACCTTGTCATAGTAGAAGTCAGTAAGATCTGAGGACACTCAGCCTTTGTTGAAGTTATTTTTATCTTAGAATGGACAGCATAGAAAAAGACAACTGCAATCAGGCAAGACTTTTGAAACGGAATAAAGGTGAGTCTCCAGGACAGCAAAGCAGGAAAGGAAATGAAACCAGAGACTTTGCCCCCTTTTTTCTGCCCTCAGTATCATAAAGAATTTAATTAATGCAACAAAAAAAAATATGAAGAAAAGATTGGATGCAGCCTTGATCTGTTTCTAAATCTTTTACAGCAAGAGGAACATGTGCCATACACTGCCTGTGGGAAGTGCATACGGATGGCTTTCTGTGCAAGTGCAGTCTTCTTCTGGGTAAAGTTCTCCTCTTACTCTTTCACCTCATTAATTCATTTCTCTAGTAAGTGTCTAAAAAGGATCCTTCTGAACTGAACAAAAGGTAACAATGGAACAGGTTAAGTTGGATGGCCATCTGATGCATAAACCAAGCCCATAAGGTATGGATCCACGTGAAGAAGGTGGCTGTAGGAACTGGATCCTCGATAGCTGACAGTCAGTAGAAAAATAAGTATCAAAACATCCTGCAGCTGTAGCTTCTGAGTTATGCTTGAGAATGTGGTCCATTGGGTTTTCTTTCATTATTTGAAGACCAGTGCTTTTGTGGGGGAAGAAGGTAAAAGACTTTGGTTTAAATACTTTACTGCCTCCAAGTTTCTGTCCTGCTCATTCTAGATGTTTGCTTCAGTATCATGTCTCACAGCCCTGGGTCTCTTTCAGGTTTTTTGTTTCACTTCATGGAGCAAAGCTGGGTGCTCTCTAATCTTCCAGAGCTGCTGCTTTAATTACAACTAAAACTTGAGAGCAGTCCAGTCACCCATGAAACAATATATACCATGGTGAGCACACCACAAGGTCACCTTGAAAGCTCAGTGTTTTAGCATGCTGCATGTTGTCCTCACCTGTATCACAAACAGTAGCTATAAGATCTCATTCGTGGTGATAGGAGATGGTTACGAGATAGTTGTGACTGTTAGCCCAGAAAAGCCTTGGCTTTATCACATCTGTGACACAAAGAAAAGAATACTGGCTTGCTGTTAGACTTTAGGGTGAAGGGAAGAGGTTTGATCAGGCTTTCTCATTTGTGCTACTGCATTTTTATTATGCACAGGATAGGAGGAAGGTAGGTAGATTCGTGGCAGTATGCAGAGATAGCGAAAAAAAAGATGGCAAGCAAGATGAGGCTCAAGGACCAGTATTACAACTCCTGCAAATTACATGACTTGTCTTAAAATTTCTCTCTTCCTTTCAGGGGTCTGTAATATTATCATGTGAAAGAGCAAGTGCAGGCCCCTCCATAATCAATGCAGACTTGGTATTACATTTGCTATCCTGTCAATTGCTGAGTGTTGAAAGAGGGAGATTTCTTCCATCACATGCCTCGAGGCATAAGATTTGATTACACATCTCATTATCTTTGCTTGCATCAGTACAAACCACGTTAGTAGTCATAAAACAAGCCATCTCTTTTCTTTCCTGTAGATTGACTGTGTTGCATGGGAAAAAAAAAATAAAGAGGGCTTATTTTATGGATTCTATATTTATTGCCTTCTATCTTATTTGATCATTGTCTTGTGATGGAATGACAGGCACACAATTGGATTCCTTTTGCCTGTTGTAAAAAAGTGTTTCAAACTCACTTTTTTCTGAAGTCAGTGATTCAATATTAACACCTTTCTTGCATTCTCTTGGCAGATTCTTTTGATTATTGCTTCAGTTATTGGAGTCATTGTCTACAGGCTCTCGGTTTTCCTGGTGTTTTCTGCAACGTTGTCACAGCACATAAGTGAGCGGGAGGCGATCCGCAAGTACCTGACCCCGCAGACGGCCACTTCAGTAACTGCTTCACTCATCAGCTTCATAGTCATTATGGTTCTCAACGTCATCTATGAAAAAGTGGCAATCCTGATTACTGACTTTGGTATGCTGCTGCTGCTGCTGTCCCTCAGATAGAAATCGGGGTTCAAATAGTGAGAAAAAGTAGTACGCATATGTAGAGAATATGCCCTCAGAAACGAGCGGCAGATGTATCAATGAAAATATAAGTTTTAACGGGGTATTTACAGTCACCTTTCACAGGTATCAATATTCAGTTAGTGGAACTATCTTTACAGAATGTTATGTATGGGCACTTAAATCAAATGATTCACAGAACTTATAATCGAAACTGAGTCAGAGAGTGGAGGGGGAGGGGTTGGTCAGTGACCAGCAACCCTCCACCCGGAGCAATTCAAACGCTACCCTAACTGAAGCTTTATAAAGAAGGGCTTGGCTTACTCACAAGCTGAGAACTTCGTGAAGTCTTTCCCTAATAATGTTTATAGTCCAGAGAACGTGGCACGGATGTGCCATAATAAGGAGACAGGAAATGGCGCCAGCCACGTGGCTGCACCGCGTGGCTGCTGCTTCTCCCAGGACACAAAGATTGCCTGCTCAGGGGGCAGTGGCAGGTCAGCAACGCTGGTTCACATGGGCTACCAGGTTTTCTCCTACAGCGATGGGTCACGCAGCGGTTGATCCCACGGAGTACTGTCCACAGCACCCCACGCAGCTGGGTGACAGTGGCAAAGGACCACAAGGCCTCTTGAAGCACTGGCACACATGCACACACCCAGGCTCCAACACCAAGGTGGGGGGCTCCTTTTCTGAACGACCCCTATTTACCATTTACCCCAGTGAATACTGGTCCAATAAGCATCTGTTGCTAACACAAAGATTAACCAATGAACTGACACCTACCAAATATGGCCTAAGTATATGCTATACCCAGGGAAACAAACATAGCCTGCCCCTTGTGTACCACAGGGGTGAGACCACGCCCAGGTAGGCTGTTTACCTGGACTCAGTGGCGCCAGGATCCCCCCACTGCCACCTCCAGAAAGGAGGGGGAACAAAGGAGGGTTAACACACAGAGAAATATATCCTACAAATGTTTGGGGCACAATCCTGACCATAAGCATCGTTCACTACAGCATAGTACAGTAAGAATGCAAATGAATGAAAGCTTGTACCACACGTTTTGGAATTTTCCCACCAAATCACACCACTCCACCTAGAAATTTCCAAATGCAGATTGTCTCAGTATCAAAAGAATAGAATATAATAGAATACTCATCTCTCTGTTCGAAAACTCCTTGGATAGCCAGCACCCAAGTTCAGCTGTTTACATTTTTGTGCTTGTGAAACAAACAAAGCAAAGAAAATTACTATAATAACCAAGCTTTATGAAAACAGATCAGCAATGCGTAACACATTCAATTATGTTAGCTTTTGTTTAGGGGGGGGAAAATAGCTATTTTCTTGTAAATAAATGAAATAAGGTCACTGTTGCAAAGCTGGATACCATTCCCCTGTTATTAACTAGATAAACAGTCACATATATTATTATTCTTTATATCCAGGCCATCAACATCAAAGTAGCTATTTTGTTTTAGATGTGTGAAGCAGGGCAGTGTTTTAATATAGTTTCATTTAAGACTGTTTCATCAATTCACTGTTACATTTGCATCTTTCCTGACTGTGCTGGATTTGGATGCTTGCTTTTTTTTTTTAACCCTGAATTACCAGAATTATTCTTGTTCTTTTTCTTTATTGTCAAGAAACAAGTTCTTTCCTTTTTACAACCTATTTTACAACCTGTATAATTTTAAAATGAGCATAATGGTTCCAGTATACACGAGGATTATGTGCAGTCTGATTTACAATATTTTGAGGCACATTAAGGATACAAGGCATACACATACATTTCCAGCTGGGGCTCTAAAGCAGTCTGTAGGTTACTTGTAGGTTGGCTTTTGAATTATTTTTTTTTCCCATTTTTTTGTAATTGCAGAGCTTCCAAGGACACAAACTGAATATGAAAACAGTCTGACCACAAAGATGTTCTTGTTCCAGTTTGTCAACTACTATTCCTCATGCTTCTATATAGCCTTCTTTAAGGGTAAATTTGTAGGTCACCCTGGAAATCCAGTTTATTGGCTAGGAAAGTATCGCAATGAAGAGGTAAGAATGCATGATGGTCTTTGTTTTTAAACAACAGGAGCCATTGGTCCAGCTATTCTGCTGCAGTTAGGAGTGTATAACATAACTACATACATTTAATCACAGAATGTTAGGGGTTGGAAAGGGACGTCAAAAGACCATCTAGTCCAACCCCCCTGCCTGAGCAGGATCACCTAGAGTAGGTCAGACAAGAAAGCATCCAGGTGGGTTTTGAATATCTCCAAAGGTTTAAAAGGTGGCTGCCACCCAAGGCAATTGTCTCCTTAGTAACCCCTAGCCGGTTTGGTTTAGAACATACCTGGAGAAGCTTATTTTCCTATGGCCTAACAGTCTGTGAACTGGCACGTGGGAAGGGAAGAGCATCAGCAGAAATATTGCTAGTCTGCTGAGCAGCCCTTGCCTGGTGGCAGCACAGTACAGAGCTGCATGACTTCACCTATTATTTTACTTTTTCACTAGTGTCCTGTCAAGCTATCATATTTAACCATATGTGGCCTGGGATTGGCTTTTGCATACCTTACTGGAAAGGTTTGACTAAATAGTCTTCTTGTATTGCTTCAAGATATGTTATCATGCTAAACCAGGAATGCATTATTTTAAATGCTTTGTCCATGCCTGAAAAGCTCCCCAAATTCAAAAACTTTTCGTGTCTCTCCCACCCTTCAGTGTGATCCAGGTGGATGTCTCCTTGAACTCACAACTCAGCTTGCCATCATAGTAGGAGGGAAAGCACTCTGGAACAACATTCAAGAAATGCTTCTTCCGTAAGTTTAAACTATTTAGTAATCTGCTCTTTCATGTTTGAAAGATAGGGCTTTTGTTTGATGTGTGCAGGCATTTGGTCACTAAATTTCATAGCTGCACATTGTATTCTGAAAGAACAAGACCAGCCTTTTTAGACAGTTTGAGTACTTTTGGTCTGGTAGTCGTATTTTACATTGATAGTGCCTACACATACTTGTTCAGTGGGGCAGATCTCTGGAAGATCATGTTTCAATGCAAACAATAAGCAAAGTGTTAACCATGTAATTTAGATCAGGAAACTATCCTGGATGTAATTTAGATAAAGAAATTATCCAGGACTCTGTTCCTTCGCCCCAGTTTGCACATGCCCTCCTGAATGCCATAATCACCAGTCTCTGTATTGTGTTCCCTCTGGTTGTTGCTCTTCCAAGCTTGTGGACTGTGCTTCTTTTGCTGCACAGTGGCCCCGCTTCAAAGCATGTCATAAATACTGGTTCTTCCAGACCCCCAAAGCTCTGTGTAGGCTGCTGGTACCAGGACGGACCTGCAGACCCATCCTTCTTTTCACCATCTTCTTTTATCTGGGAAAGGGTCTCTAGACTGCCCCATAACTGCAGATGTCACCTTCAGCCATAAACTGACTCTCCCTTCTTTAGACAGGAAATAGATTCATCTGACCAGAATATTTAATTCGCTTCCCAGGATGACTTTTAGGTGCTGAAATTACGAATATCACTTTTGGGACTGGTTCTTAATTGCTCTCTCATTCTGCATGTCTGCAAGTACAGGGAAAAGCATTTTGCTTTTTTTCTCTGTTGACAGACATTCACTCACAGAATAGGGTTCTTTGCTGAAAATGGCTGCAGCCAGTTCATCAGTTGTCTTAAATTCTTAACCAAGCCTTTGAGGTGAGAAGATCAACCTCACCAGAGCCTCTATGATTCTGCTATATTGCCCTTCTACACTTTTATTTATGGTGGTCAGTACCTGCTTTCAGGATAAGCTAACAGAAACTTAACATTCATGTTTGAAGTAAGTTTTCTGTAATTCAAGAATAATTAAATCCACTGCTCAAAGATATAAAGGCATAGACATCTATTTGTTTATATATTTATTTACATTTGACTGACCATTTTAGGTTATTTTACCAATGTTAATGGTCTTTTTCTTCCTGGCTCATAGTTGGGTTAAGAATCTAATTGGAAGACACTGTGCAGCTCCTAGATCAGAAAGATTCGTTCCACGCTGGGAGCACGACTACCACCTGCAGCCCATTGGAAAACTTGGACTGTTCTATGAATACCTTGAAATGGGTGAGTAGCAGTGTAGTTCAGATTCACTACCAGTGCTGGATAGAAATGTGCCCTAATGAAAATCTTCATACAAGCAATATTTAATAAGTGTATAGACAGAGGAGACATTAATGCTTTCCAAGACAAGCTTTTATGAGCCATTACAGATAGTTTCCCAAGTTATATTAAGTAGCTAAGCCTTAATCCAATTAACAACTAGGAAACAGCATGTATCACAGTATCACAGTATCGCCAAGGTTGGAAGAGACCTCGAGGATCATCGAGTCCAACCTGTCACCACAGACGTCATCACTAGACCATGGCATCAAGTGCCATGTCCAATCGCCTCTTGAACACCTCCAGGAACGGTGACTCCATCACCTCCCCAGGCAGCCCATTCCAATGACTAATGACTCTCTCGGTGAAGAGCTTTCTCCTCACCTTGAGCCTAAATTTCCCCTGGTGCAGCTTCGGACATCAACCAATCCAACCCACCTAAACGACTAACCCATGGCACCAAGCACCCCATCAAGTCTCCTCCTGAACACCTCCAATGATGGTGACTCCACCACCTCCCCAGGCAGCCCATTCCAATGGACAATCACTCTCTCTGTATAGAACTTCTTCCCAACATCCAACCTAAACCTCCCCTGGCACAGCCTGAGACTGTGTCCCCTTGTTCTGGTACTGGTTGCCTGGGAGAAGAGACCAACCCCTTCCTGGCTAAAACCACCTTTCAGGTAGTTGTAGAGGGCAATGAGGTCCCCCCTGAGCCTCCTCTTCTCCAGGCTAAACAATCCCAGCTCCCTCAGTCTCTCCTCATAGGGCTTGTGCTCAAGGCCTCTCACCAGCTTTGTGGCCCCTCTCTGGACACATTCAAGTGTCTCGATGTCCTTCTTAAACTGAGGGGCCCAGAACTGAACACTGTACTCAAGGTGCGGCCTAACCAATGCAGAGTACAGGGGCACAATGACCTTGTACCAGGAGG
The DNA here is from genome assembly GCF_026170545.1 of Melanerpes formicivorus. Taxonomy (NCBI): domain Eukaryota; kingdom Metazoa; phylum Chordata; class Aves; order Piciformes; family Picidae; genus Melanerpes; species Melanerpes formicivorus. The sequence continues at coordinate 34,839,252 of NW_027142355.1, forward strand.
AATACTGCGGCTTCCTGTCTTGTCCTCTGAGAAACACATCCAGAAGGAAGATCATTGCCATGTTCCCCTTTTGTTCAGCAGAGCCCTGTGTCAGGCTACTTTACTGGGATTCTGCCATCTCTGGGACTTATTGGTGGTCTCTTGGGAACTGGCAAATCACCAGCTTGTTGCCACCATCCAGTGTGTCATAGCATTGCCAGCATACATGTTGCAGCACCCAGATACCGCTAAGATGATTATTAGTTCAGGCTTTCCAGCACAGCACTGAGTCAGACAGTCATTAGATTTCCAGGTCTTCATGATGAAGACATGAGAAAGCAACAGATGTTTAAATGCACAGCATAGTTCCTCTTGGTGTTGTGACTTGTGATATTTACCTGTCCCCTGTACCTACAGGTTTTTTCAGTAGTTGTGTTCTTATCTTTTAATGCAGAGAATTCACTAGGAACTCAGCTACTCTTTCGTGTCTTTGTCTCCCACAGTTGGAATATACATGCTCTTAGCTGCACATGTAAGTGAAAGCCTCACTAATGGATTTAACCTCTCCCTTTGACAGTTATACAGTTTGGCTTTGTCACTCTGTTTGTGGCATCGTTTCCCCTGGGTCCTCTCCTGGCGCTTATTAACAACATGCTGGAAATCCGTCTGGATGCGTGGAAGCTGACAACCCAGTTCAGGCGCATGGTTCCACAGAAGGCACAAGACATCGGCGCCTGGCAGCCCATTATGCAAGGCATAGCTATCCTGGCAGTGGTCACCAATGTAAGTATGGTGCCAACAACTGCAAGAAGTAAAATGCCTTCACTGCTGGTGTTATATGCAAATGGGGGAATGCCTTGTGTGGACTTCAGCAATGCCTTTGACACCGTCCCCCACAGTAAACTGCTGTCTAAGCTGTCAGCTTGTGGCTTGGACCGCAACACTCTGTGATGAGTTAGGAACTGGCTGGAGGGCCGAGCCCAGAGAGTGGTGGTGAATGGTGCCACAGCCAGCTGGCAGCCAGTCACCAGTGGCATCCCCCAGGGATCAGTACTGGGCTCCATCCTCTTTAACATCTTCATTGATGATCTGGATGAGGGGGTTGAGTCAGTCATCAGCAAGTTTGCAGATGACACCAAGTTAGGAGCAGATGTTAGTCAGTTAGAGGGTGGAAAGGCTCTGCAGAGGGACCTCGACCGACTGGACAGATGGGCAGAGTCCAATGGGATGGCATTCAACAAGTCCAAGTGCCGGGTGCTGCACTTTGGCTACGGCAATCCCATGCAGAGCTACAGGCTGGGGTCAGAGTGGCTGGAGAGCTCCCAAACAGAGAGGGACCTGGGGGTACTGATCGACAGCTGCCTGAACATGAGCCAGCAGTGTGCCCAGGGGGCCAAGAAGGCCAATGGCATCCTGGCCTGCATTAGGAATAGTGTGGCCAGCAGGAGCAGGGAAGTCATTGTGCCCCTGTACTCTGCTTTGGTTAGGCCACACCTTGAGTACTGTGTCCAATTCTGGGCCCCTCAGTTTAAGAAGGACATCGAAACACTTGAACATGTCCAGAGAAGGGCAACAAGGCTGGGGAGAGGCCTTGTGCACAAGCCCTATGAGGAGAGGCTGAGGGAACTGGGATTGTTTAGCCTGGAGGAGGCTCAGGGGTGACCTCATTGCCCTCTACAACTACCTGAAAGGTGGTTGTAGCAGGGAAGGGGTTGGTCTCTTCTCCCAGGCAACCAGCATCAGAACAAGGGGACACAGTCTCAAGCTGCACCAGGGGAGGTTTAGACTCGAGATGAGGAGAAAGCTCTTCATCGATGTGACCGTTTGAGGCTGCGCCTTTAAGAAAGGGACACTATGGTTGAGAGTCATTAGTCATTGGAATGGGCTGCCCAGGGATGTGGTGGAGTCACCATTCCTCAAGGTGTTCAAGAGGAGATTGGACGTGGCACTTGGTGCCATGGTCTAGTCATGAGGTCTGTGGTGACAGGTTGGACTCGATGATCCTCGAGGTCTCCTCCAACCTTAGTTATACTGTGATACTGTAACGTAGCACTTAAGCGATCCTAAATGAATTACTAGCATCGGTTCCTTAAGACTTCTGCCCTGTGAAGCAAGCTCTCAGTTAATTTCCAGATGTTCTGGAAACTGTCTAAAATACTATAGCTAAAGAAAAGGAATTTAATTCACAGTTGTTAGAATCTCCAGAAAAATCTGTTGCATTTGAACACCACAGCATGCCTTTCCTAAAATTATAGTGCATATATAGCATGCAGTACAGAGATCTGTTTGGACAGTATACAGCTAAATGCATGGATTCTCATTTTGGGGTGGGGGGAGGAGGAGGGGAAAGAGGTTACAGCTTAACTAAATTACAAGTGATTGTTGTTTCTAATTGTTACAAACCTTTCAGTCGATGTCTTCTTATCTGAATTTGGCTGTTAGCAATTTTGCCCTCAAAAGAGTAACTCAGCTTCTTTCATGTGTGCTTAAAAATAGAAGTGCTCAAAATTGCAGCGCTTTTTGAGGTCAGAATTTGCAAATTTATCTATTTTTCAATTGGATTTAAAATGCATTTTAAAATATTTTCTTTTAAATTGTTAGGTGTTTTTTTTTCTGATGGATATAATTGAATTCATACCTTTCAAATCTCCCATATCATTAATTCACCAAGATCTTACACATAGGTTGCACTGTATGGAGGAAAAGAATTCATCAGATTTTACCACTGTCAGTTATTTGATTGCTTATTCTTCAGCAGTAGCTAATATCACAGAATCACAGAATGGGTCAGGTTGGAAGGGACCTTAGAGATCATCTGCTCCAACCACCCTGCCGTGGGTAGGGATGCCTCTCAACTAGACTCATTTGCTCAAGGCCTCAAGCTTGGTATAGTTGATTAGGTGGTGTTGGATGATGGGTTGGATGCAATGATCTTGAAGGTCTCTTCCAACCTGGTCCATTCCATTCCATTCCATTCCATTCCATTCCATTCCATTCCATTCTGTTCTATCCGACCTGTCTTTGAATAAATCTCACTCCTGACATTTCTTAAAAGACCACTGGTTTCCTCTGCAGGGACAGTGACATCACAGACTGCCCATGGTTAATAGTCCTGTTCAACAAGAGTTCATCTTAACTCAAGAATCTCACAGCTAGCTCTGCCTATGTAAAGCATGGTGAACTTTGGCTTAAAGGAGGGAGAGGGAGCTCTCTACTATAGATGCTCTTTCAAGCATCTATAGCTTGAAACATCTATATTTATTTCAAGTAAAAGAACAATTCAGATTTAAGTAAGGACAGGGACTTTTATTTCTGTATCTCAGTCACATTCAATATAAGCACATGAACTTATATTTCTGCACCTCAGGTATATTTATCCTCGCATATTCCTCTCTTTTTTCTTCTCTCCACTTTAAGAAGTTCTTTTTTGCCCCTGGAAGGATGAGTCAGTTCTTGAACCAAGAGATGAGCTTCCATCACCTGACTTCCTATTGGGTTGTCATCTTGTCAGCTGCTTGTTTTCATTACTTAGGATCCAGGGATGATAACACATAGAAATAGGAGTCCATGGTGGATTGCAGTGATTAGGAAAATTCTCTATGCCAGCCTCAGCTACTGGACATATTTTCAGGTATTCAAAGGTCTCTCAGAATGGCCGTTATTCTTGTTGGGACTTCATTTCATGACACAGCAATTCAATAGGGATGATAAACATAGCTGGGAGGTGGAGAGGAGAATCAGACGGACATAAAGGCAAAGAATTAAGCATGGAGAGATGTTGGCAGCAAAAGGGAACTCGAGGGTGTAAAATATATGAGAGAATCTGGGCGGCAAACAACAAGCTCAAGCATACACTGTCTGTTTTGTACTGTTGTGCTAGGGCAGGACAAACAAATCCAGCTGTTACATAGGCATGTGAACATCCAAGTCTCACTAATAAACCTGGTGTTAAAACAAACAGACAAGCAAGCACAATAATGCAGGTTTGGTAACACAGGTTGAGATTGTTAGAAATGCCAGGTGGCACCAGAGATATTTTGGAGATCTTTTGGTTTAGTGCTTGTGTTAAAAAAAATTGTTACTTATAACTCTCCTAGAAAATAATGCAAATCCCAACAAATTCACAGATGAGCCAGAGCTTCAACTTTCCTGTCTAGTAGTAGAGGCAACATTATTGGTGCCTCAATATCCTCATTTGAGCTACGCTGCTAGAAAACTTAAAGAAGTCAAAAATCTCTCTGTCCCCTGACAGAAAAACAAATGTGTCATGCTGTTGGATAAGCTAATTTTTTTTTCTAGGCAATCCAGCTGGATCTTATAATACCACTATGAAATAAAAAAGCTGGCTATACATCCTCAGATTACTTTAAAATACTGTTACAAGCATCTTAGTCATAGTTGTTATGATATTCAGGTCAGGAGTTAAAATGGCTTTAGTGACCTTACAATGACTCAGACGTGCAGGCTTCTGTTAGGAATGTATTGATGCCCTGCTTTCTGAAGAAAAATGACCCTGCAGTAGATGTCTGTCACTACCCAGTCACAGCCTACCTGAAGCTAATCCTCCTTACATGCTACACCCCTCAAGGCATCACTAAAACCATGGAGTCCTTGATGTACAAAAGTATATTTACAAATTGGTTTCACTCTCTGTCCTTGACAGGCACTCAGTCCAAATGTTGATGTAACTCCTAACTGCAGGCATGTTTCTTTCAGATTCACCCCTTTTGGAGGTCTCATGGCTTAGAGTGGGATGGGATGGGATGGGATGGGATGGGATGGAATGGAATGGAATGGAATGGAATGGAACGGAACGGAACGGAACGGAACGGAACGGAACGGAACGGAACAGAACAGAACAGAACAGAACAGAACAGAACAGAACAGAACAGAACAGAACAGAACAGAACAGAATAGAATAGAATAGAATAGAATAGAATAGAATAGAATAGAATAGAATAGGGTTGGAAAAGACCTTTGAGATCATCGAGTCCAACCTATCATCCAACACTACCTAATCAACTAAACCATGCAACCAAGCACCCCATGCAGCCTCTTCCTAAACACCTCCAGTGATGGTGACTCCACCACCTCCCCGGGCAGCACATTCCAGTGGGCAATCACTCTCTCTGTGTAAAACTTCCTCCTAACCTCCAGCCTGAATCTCCCCTGGCGCAGCCTGAGACTGTGTCCTCTTGTTCTGGTACTGGTTGCCTGGGAGAAGAGACCAACTTCTGCCTGGCTACAGCCTCCCTTCAGGTAGTTGTAGAGAGCAATAAGGTCTCCCCTGAGCTTCCTCTTCTCCAGGCTAAGCAACCCCAGCTCCCTCAGCCACTCCTCATAGGGCTTGTGTTCCAAACCCCTCACCAACTTTGTTGCCCTTCTCTGGATACATTCCAGCAAGTGAACATCATTCCTAAACTGAGGGGCCCAGAACTGGACACAGGACTCGAGGTGCAGCCTAACCAGTGCAGTGTATAGGGGCAGAATGACCTCCCTGCTCCTGTTGGCCACACTGTTCCTGATGCAGGCCAGGATGCCATTGGCCCTCTTAGCTGCCTGGCCACACTGCAGGCTCATGTTTAGCCTACTATCAACCAGCACCCCCAGGTCCCTTTCTACCTGGCTGCTCTCCAGCCACTCTGACCCCAGCCTGTAGCACTGTGTGGTGTTGTTTTAGCAAATGTGTAGAGCCCAGCACTTGGATGTGTTAAATCTTAGATACAGTTAATTCAGTGTGAATGCAATGCATTTGCTGAGGACATCAGTGGGGCTGTTAGCATGCAAGGGGCACAGCACCACAAACTCTCATGTTCAAAAATCCCTGCTGCCGGTGTTGTAAGGACCTCAGAGAAATCCATATTTCTTGCTGATGAAGTATGGACCATAAACCGTGTACTGAAGCAAATGCTAGAAGCTGTTTTCTTCCTTTAAGAATGCTTTTTTCTTGCTTGACATCCAGGATCTAGTCTTTCCTTTTCCATCCCTGCTTTGATTTTTCTTTAGCACACCAAAGCTGTTCCCTCTTTTCTATGTGACATGCTACAGCTGATTCGACTTGGGTAGTGTCTTCTCCTCCATGCATTACTTTTGTAACACCTGCTAGTAGCTTGCAAGCTGCTTTTGCAGAGAGCTATCAATTTTGAGACTCACCAGGCAGGTACTGGGCTCGCTACTGCATGATACCAAAGCATCTGTTGTTGATTTGAAGACTCATTTTAATTAGTTATGACATAAATGGAAAACTGTGCAGTAAAGCTTGGGAAGCAGAGAATGTGCTATTTGTTTGCAGTTCTCCAGTGCAATACTCTGAAATGCAGCCCATAATCCAGGAGGAAACAATACTTTCCCTTTGAGAGGATGGCGTGGGATTAGCTTTCATATTTCTGTCCTTGCAGGTCTCTGGAACGCATCTGGATATCATTTTGAGAGAGGGAGAAGAGACAGACAGGGTTCAGATTTAGGATGATGAGAGACCTGGGGCCTTGAAAAAAGAATAAAACTCAGTTAAGAGCAAATATTAAGTTGTATAAATATCATATTCCAGCATCATTCTACATGATACAAAGAAGCAGCATCAAAATCATTTGGTCCACAGGGAGAAGGGATGTTTTTGCCTTACTGTTCAGTTGCTCTTAGTTAATTTATGGACTGACTGGATGAGGTAATGAAGAGAAATAAATTTCATTCAACTGAAACTTTTTTATGCTCGTACTTCAGTTAACAACAAAAAGTAATTTAGGTGTGAGGTTGTCTCCCTGCAACTGCAAGACATGGGAATACATATTTCTTGTCAGCCAAAACCACCTACTCTGCATGTAAATATAAACAGCACATAATTTTCACTTCATTTCACACTACCATATGATGCTTAAAATCAGTATTTAAAAGTGCATGCCAGCTACACTTGATTTAAACCAGAGTACAGCACCCAAAAAAGAATATATAAATCTTATCCTTGAAAATTTTAAATGAGTGTCTTAGTCTTAGGAAGCCTCCCTTTTCTTTCTCATTAGCCAAATGAACTTCTCCCACCTGAACTCCATTGTAACAATGCTTTGGGAAAACAGATATAGATCATGGATCACGATCTCCAAAGTGTGGTTTCTGCAGCTTTTGTCTAGAAGCTAGAGTTTAGCTGCTCAGGTATTTCAAAGTAAGCCAGCTGAAGAGGTGAGACACTAGGAAGGTGTTCATCGCTTGGCAGTGGTGCTGCTTCAGTTGGGATGTGTCTTGTACCCTTTTCAAGCCCCTGTCCTTTCTCTTCCCTGTCTTTCCTCCTTGTTCCTGTCTATTGCGTTGTGCTGGCACCAGCAGTTTGCCAGACACACAATGAACCAGATCAGGGAATGGATCCAGCAGGGATTCTCAGCCAGATCAGTGCCATGATCCAATCTGTTGCACAGCTGCAGGAGTGCCTGAGCTGTCACAGGACGTGAGTGAACTACTAGGGACAGAACCAGGAGGCACAGTGACTGTGTAGGTTCCAATACTACCACTGTAGCACTGTTTGGGGAACTGTGGAGAGGCATCAGCATTTCTTTTCACACTTTCTGCTTTCTCTCCTTCCTTTTTTTCTACAACTGCTACAGATACCTCCTCAGGCTGGGTTGTCTTGCTGAAATGCTGAACAAAGATAGGCAATTTTTGCCCCATCTCATTAAATAAGGAAATACAGACTGCATGATCACAGATGGGTTTGAAGTGGAATAAAATACAGATATTTACTAGCTCTTATGCTCTTCTGTTACCCATTACTGCTCCACTTTGCTCCTTCCTCTGTCCCATACCCTTTTTTCTGCCCTTTTGCCTCTGCCTAAGCCTCCTTGATCCCACTAGATCTCTGCTTCACGGTTCTACTTCACGTCTCTGCCTTGGTTACATAGAATACATAGAATAAACCAGGTTGGAAGAGACCTTCAAGATCATTGCATCCCACCCATCAACCAATCCAACCCACCTAAACAACTAAACCATGGAACCAAGCACCCCATCAAGTCTCCTCCTGAACACCTCCAATGATGGTGACTCCACCACCTCCCCAGGCAGCCCATTCCAATGGGCAACCACTCTTTCTGTATAGAACTTCTTCCTAACATCCAACCTAAACCTCCCCTGGTGCAGCCTCAGACTGTGTCCTCTTGTTCTGGTACTGGCTGCCTGGGAGAAGAGACCAACATCCGCCTGTCTACAACCTCCCTTCAGGTAGTTGTAGAGAGCAATAAGGTCACCCCTGAGTCTCCTCTTCTCCAGGCTAAGCAACCCCAGCTCCCTCAGTCTCTCCTCATAGGGCTTGTGTTCCAAACCCCTCACCAACTTTGTTGCCCTTCTCTGGACTTGTTCCAGCATGTTTTTTTTTCCCCTGCCCTGGGACGGAAGACTTCTCCTTCAGCCCTAGAGTGCATCCTGTCACTGCTTCCTGCGTACTGGGCACCAGAGACGCCTGTCATAATGCTTTGTCCAGGCAGCTTTTTGCTAGACACTCAGCTACAGATCTTGCCAGTGGAAAGTCTTCCTCATAGGGAAACCTCTTGAATTTGCAGTAGCAGAGGAGGAGATTGGATTAAACATAGTTAACCTGTTCTCCAGAATAGGGTGGTTTGGGAAGGTCATGAATTTAGAAAAGACTTCCCACAACAAACCCACGGATCCAATTTCCTACCCAGTTTGTGACTGAGTAGGACAGGTACTCTCTTGGGAATGAGATAAAAACAAACGGTCACGTCACATACAAACCAGCACTATGCAGCTGCTGCTAAAAAAAAGATTAGCCTGGCATCAAGAGCAGTTTCCAAATGTACTGACACTGAACCTTATGAAGCAACAACTGCCAAGATGAGTTTGGGCTGGCTAGCAGCTCAGAAAGAGTAGGAGGTTTCTAGGGCCAGAGGTAAATATATAATTTAATTTCTTTACTCAGGCTTCTGGGTTCCCAGGAAAATTTAGTTTTCTATTACTGAAGGCCTCTTCTTTTGTTCCTGCGAGCTTCACTGGGCAGGATCTCATAAGGACATCTGCTGGGAAGCATATTTGTTGAAGTTTACCTCAGAGTACGGCGAGTTTGGCTACTGACCTCCACTGTGTGCTCATGAGGGGGAAAAAACCGTGTGTTATAGTATAACTTTTTTAAAGGCATCCAGCAGAGCTTGCATAATTTAAAACCCTTACAGAGCACACACGCCAGAAAGAGGCTGGTTTGTGCCCATGAGTGACTACATGCTCATATGCAGCGGGAACCACTGGCTGAAAAAGGACATAGTTTCTATTTTTAGCTCATACTGTCACTTTTGAGATCCTACATATGGCAAAGCCATGCATATTAAACACTGACTGCTCTGCTTTTTTATCCTCTTTTTCTCAAATGCAGGCTATGATCATAGCTTTTACATCTGACATGATTCCTCGTCTGGTTTACTACTGGTCCTTTTCAGTCCCTCCTTACGGCAGTCACAGCAGCCACACTATGAAAGGGTACATAAACAGCACTCTTTCTGTCTTCAACATATCAGACTTCAAGAATGCAAGCAAGCCATTGTCCTCTTGGTTTGGGAACCACACGACATGCAGGTGAGCGTCACATAACCATTCTTTTCCCATTAAAAAAAAGAAGTATTAATATCTAAATCATCTAATTTGATTATTTTTCATATCTAAATCAACTAATTTGATTATTTTTCATATCTAAATCATCTAATTCGATCATTTTTAATACCTAAATCATCTGATTTGATTAACAATAGCGAGTCAGAAATATTAAAACCCCCGTAAAATCCAGCATGTTTTGAATGGCAGAACTGAGTGGCAGTATTCATCCTTAAGTTTGTGTAGCTCAGAAGATTCTTACTGTATTTTCATTTACTCATCATTGATAGTCTTTTTAAAAAATTAGTAATAATAAAAGACATACCAGCCAAATATGGCTCATTCTGCAGGCAGGATTTTGCCCAATACTGTCATTACAGGCAGCTAACTGTTCCTGGATGCATTAAGCAGGGACATGTCTTGCTCCATCCTCTGGCCAGAGTGCCGTACTGCAGAGATGCCTAAGCCTCTGCCGAGATGCCTAAGCCTCGCTCCTGACTTCATTAATTGCTTTCAGATACCGAGATTTTCGCTACCCTCCTGGTCACCAACACCAATATGAGCATAACATATACTACTGGCATGTCATTGCAGCCAAGCTGGCTTTCATAATCGTCATGGAGGTAAGTGTATGGTGTTTCAAGCATTACTTACTTAAACTTCTTTTCATGTGGAATATCCTTCACAGACATTTTGTCCAGGCACAGCTATCAGAGCTGGTGATACATGCAAGCATGGGCAAGAGCCTGGGAGATGTCTGGAGCACTCAATATAGAAAGGACATGGACCTGATGGAGCAGGTCCAGAGGAGGGCCAGGAAAATGATCAGGGGGTTGGAGCACCTCTGCTATAAGGACAGGTTGAGGGACCTGGGGCTGTTCAGCCTGCAGAAAAGGAGGCCCTGGAGAGACCTAATAGGTGCCTTCCAGTACCTGAAGGATGCCTACAAAAAGGATAGAAAGAGAATTTACAAAGGTCTGTGGTGATAGAACAAAGGGCAATGTCTTCAAACTGGAAAAGAGCAGATTTAGATTGGATGTTAGGAACAGGTTCTTTACTGTGAGGGTGGTGGAACACTGGAACAGGTTGCCCAGGGAGGTAGTTGGGACCCCATTCCTGAAGATATTCAAAGCGAGGCTTGACAGAGCTCTGGGCAGCCTGATCTAGTTGAGGATATCCCAGTTGACTGCAGGGGGAAATTGGACTAGATGACCTTTGGAGGTCCCTTCTGTCCTGGACCATTCTGTGATTCTATGATTCTATGTATATTAAGTGAAGCACCATTAGGAAAAAAATCTCTCAAGTCATTGCATCAGCTGAGGATTGCCCCACATTTTCTGAAGAACTCTAAAATAATTTTTACTATGAGAAATCGAACAGATAGTTACACCAAAACTATTTGTATAGATACTTAGATGAAGTCTACACACAGTCTAATATATACAGATAATACATGTGCAGAGTGAAGTCTATAAAGATAGTCACTGCAAGAGGTGAGTGCCTAGATGAGCATCAAAAAGCTTTTGCTCCTTCCTCTGCATCTACATTCTGGGTTTATGAAAGACAAGAGTTGGTCCAAGATGAAGGACAGGAATATTTGGTATTATTTAGCTAGAAAATGTACTTAAGGCCTGATCCAGAGGTTGTCAAATTCATCAGAAGCATGCAGCTAGTTAGATCAGAGTTCTTGTAGCAGAGAAAACTTCATAGCCTCAGAGTAATCTGAACAAACCTACAACAATTTTAAACTGTAACCAATATAGAACAGAATAGAACAGAATAGAATTAACCAGGTTGGAAAAGACCTTTGAGATCATCAAGTCCAACCTATCATCCAACACCATCTAATCAACTAAACCATGGCACCAAGCGCCCCTTCCAGTCTCTTCCTAAACACCTCCAGTGATGGTGACTCCACCACCTCCCTTGGCAGTCCATTCCAATGGCTAATCACTCTTTCTATGAAGAACTTCTTCCTAACATCCAACCTAAACCTCCCCTGGCACAGCCTCAGACAGTTTCTTCTTGCTCTAGAGAACAGCATCTCTTTTTGCTTTTGCTTCCACCTGCAGTCTTTAGTCTGTGCTTGGGATTATTAAATTGATTCTACCTTATTACCAGCCTTTTGTTATATTTTCCCCTCTCCCCTGTTCATCCAAGAAGGGGAATGATAGAGTGGCTTTGGTGGGCATTTGGCCCTCAGCCAGGGCCAAACCACCACACAATTTTAAGCTCTATTTTTCCCATCATTATTGAAAGCAACTCATAAAAAAACATTTCCACACAGCAGGGAATCGCTGGGTACCAGGGTTCCCCCAAAGAGGGCTGAAAAGTCCTTGCTACAATCAGGAGTAGAAAATCAGAATTTCTTGTTTATCAGACAATTATTCTATCATTAGCCATGCAGAATCCCATGGGATGGCATTCAACAAGTCCAAGTGCTAAGTGCTGCACTTTAGCTACGGCAATCCCATGCAGAGCTACAGGCTGGGGTCGGAGTGGCTGGAGAGCTCCCAAACAGAGAGGGACCTGGGGGTGCTGATTGACAGCCACCTGAATATGAGCCAGCAGTGTGCCCAGGTGGCCAAGAAGGCCAATGGCATCCTGGCCTGCATTAGGAATAGTGTGGCCAGCAGGAGCAGGGAAGTCATTGTGCCCCCGTACTCTGCATTGGTTAGGCTGCACCTTGAGTACTGTGTCCAGTTCTGGGCCCCTCAGTTTAAGAAGGACATCGAAACACTTGAGCGTGTCCAGAGAAGGGCAACAAGGCTGGGGAGAGGCCTTGAACACAAGCCCTATGAGGAGAGGCTGAGGGAGCTGGGATTGTTTAGCCTGGAGAAGAGGAGGCTCAGGGGGGACCTCATTGTCCTATACAACTACCCGAAAGGTGGTTGTAGCCAGGAAGGAGTTGGTCTCTTCTCCCAGGCAACCAGCACCAGAACAAGGGGACACAGTCTCAAGCTGCGCCAGGGGAGGTTTAGACTCGAGGTGAGGAGGAAGTTCTTCACCGAGCGAGTCATTCATCATTGGAATGGGCTGCCCAGGGAGGTGGTGGAGTCACCCTCCCTGGAGGCGTTCAGGAGGGGATTGGATGTGGCACTTGGTGCCATGGTCTAGGTATGGGGTCTGTGTTGATAGGTTGGACTTGATGATCCTCGAGGTCCTTTCCAACCTTAGTTATACTGTGATACTGTCATACTGCTTTTGAAAAATACTGTTCTGCTGAGATAGATACTGGGTACAGAACCCGTTCAGAGCCTTAAGAGATAATATGACATTTCATTTATAATAATAATAATAATAATAATAATGTTCAGCTTGAGTGACATTTTTTCACTCTCACCTTCCCCAGCATATCATATACTTTGTGAAGTTTATTATTTCATACCTGATTCCGGATGTATCACAAAAGACCAAGAGCAAGGTCAAACGGGAGAAGTACCTGACGCAGAAACTCTTGCATGAGAACGATCTCCAAGTTGTGAAGAAAACCATGGGGAAAATAGCTGACAAAATCATCAAGGGAGTTGACAGCACTTTCCGCCACAAAGCTGAATAAGGACTTGTTTGCATATGGAATGATAGCATTTAGCCAAGTACCCAGGTATTGCCAAGAGCTAATTAAACACTTCTGATTAACTGCCTTTACCAAACATTGTTCCTTGCCACTGTTACCTGCTCATTTACCTGTTTCCTTTGGACAAATGAAACCACTGTGACTCAGATAAGAGTTATCAATTTTTAACAGCTTTAGTAGGACTTTTTTTTCACGTGAAGATAAAAAGTATTTATCATTTTAAGACAATGCAGATGAATTCTCAAACACAGAGTGCTTTCCACTTCAGGCATCAGCTATTAGATCTCTTGTTTGACTTGAATAAAACCTTAGAACAAGAATGATTTGTTGTATGAAGTTGCTAATGCAAACTCCAACTATAAAATGAAGCAGAAAAGCCAAAACATGAAGGAAAGAGAAAGAAAATACAACTCCAAATCATGTTGTTAAGCCATCGGAATTGACAGAACAAGTGCTGTTGTGTGCTACAGTGAATTAGCTATGCATACTGAGACTTAAATGGATAACAAGCTATTTCAATTAATCATGGACTGGGATCACAAGAAGCAGCAGCACTGTAAGCATCCTGTTCATCAGTCTCTGTGTAAACAGGAGAATCGCCTTTGAAATCAATGCATACAAACTGACTTTGCAGTGCTCCGACTGAGTAGAAAACTTGGGCATTTTATCTCTCCCCAGGCAATGTAGTTTTGTTAGGTCACTTGCCCGTTCTGCTCTGAATGACCATATCCTTGAAAGTCTTCTACCTGTAACAGTAATGAGTGTTAAAAGTCTTCTCACGTACTAAATCAATATTTGTGGAGGGATGTCTTTTGCATTTCTCCTGCACCAGAAGCACCGTGCTCTTCCCTGATAGATTTTGACAGAAGAAGAATGTGCTGGACCTGATGTAACACAACATAGCCTGATAAAGTGAATCCTGACAAGATCATAAATCTGTTGAAACTGGATATTGGAGTAAACCACTTAATGTGCCTTAACCATAGTATGAAGCTTTAAATAACCAGGAAGGTTGTTAAAGGTATGAATGCATGTGCTAGAGCCATCAGTCATATTCAAATGAGGCTGTAGATCTGCTTGGCTATTTTGGCTCCAGTTGCAAAGTGGGAGTTAGGGAATTACAGATGAAGCATGCATTGTAGAGCTCTGCTTTGTGTCTGCAGCAGTGATACTCCAGATTAACTTGCTTTCTCTTTTAACAGTATTAGTGGACCAATTTCTACAACTTTGTGTTAAACAAAATCGTGTTAAAAAGCAGCACTGTGCCTGTACTCTGTACTCTGTACCCAGTGATTACTATTGCCTTTGTAATTTTGTACTATTCCTAACTGTAATAGATATGCAGAATTTTTAGGCAGATTATTCATATAGCTTTGTACAGAAACTAAGTAGCATTTATAAGATGCATTTTATCCCATTAATAACCAGAAAGAATTCAATGTCTGAACTTTGTAGCAAAACTTCCAAATCCTGACTGCGGTGTACCTCAAGCCCATCCTTTGAAACAGCCACATTTAAAGCGGAAGAGGTAGCACATGAGGGAAGGCCTTTTGGCACCCAGCATACAAAAGCTTTCCTTCAACAAGATTTTGCAGGAGTGCATGGAAAAATGTGAGAGAAAATCTTGTTTAAAAGATTAAGGAAAGATGAAAGAAACAAACTCAGAGGCATCAGGGAACCGCTTCCATTTCCGACACTGAATGACTGAGTTTTACTTACTATAAGGCCCAGAGAAATTTATACACACACTACCTGAAGACAAAAGAAGATGCAGGACAGAAAAACAGATAGACTGTAATGATAAATGACAGCCAACCAGAGCAGTGATGGAACCAGTGCTCCTTTGCACAGGGAATTCTACCCTTTCTCTTTTGTTTTTCATTTCTTCAGAATCATGAGTCTTTACCAATAAGCAAATATAAACAAGGCAGATGAACAAGCACTCAGAAGTTTCTAAACAGGACACAATTTCATGTCAAAATATATCCTTGAGATGCTGGTTTGACCTTTTCCCTAGATCTCAGGAGAGTTAGGGCTGGAAAGGACCACTGGAGGTCATCTGGTCCACCTAGAGAAGGCTACCCAGGACCATGTCCAGATAGCTTTTTTTTGATCTCCAAGAGTGGAGACTTCACAGCCTCCCTGGGCAACCTGTGCCAGTGCCCAGTCATCTTCCCAGTGAAAAAGTGTTTTCTGATGGTCAGAGGGAACCTCCTGTGTTTCAGTTTGTGAGCTTTGCCTCTGGTCCTGCCACTGCATAGTATGCCCAACATCTGTTCAACCAAATTTTTCTCCAAAAAAAAACCTGTTTCATGGAGCAATTTTAGTGAAGTGTTCAGGACTTCCCTGTGCAACATAGTTTTGTTTAGAAAAGTTAGTGACCTCCTTTCAAATTTGGAGCTTTGGATTTTAGCTTTGAACTGGCCCTTCCCCATCTGAAGCTGTGTTCAGCTGAGAGATACCAGTTTCATACTCCCATCAGTAATCACAGCCCAGTGTGTCTTATACACCATTTCAGATGTTAAAGGTCTGGGGCACCAAGGAAGTATCCTGTGGAAAAAAGAGAAAGAAAAAAAAAAGATAGAGAGAAGGAAAAAAAATAAATTAATTAACTGGGGCATTTTGCATAATTGTCTGGTCTTATGGAAGCTTCTGTTGCTCTTTTTGGGAGGTAAAGGGACTAGGAAACAAAGGACTTGAGTGCCTTGCCTAGGGTCACACTGTGAGCAGTGGCAGAGCTTAAGTCTGATTCTCAGAAGTGCCCATTCTTCTGCCCCTTATTTGGTTCCTGTGGCCTCTGTGTTGCACCTTTATACATCAGTTTGTAGCATTTCCTAGAGGACAGTCATTGAATTTATATTCCTGCATTTAACATAATTTACAAACCATGCCATGCCAGCAAAGCACAGATATCCACAACAGTCAGCCTTGAATATGTTTCTATTTCTTTTGTTCAGATGAAGAACATGCTTTTGAAACTAGTCTCCCTCTTGTCCCCCACTTTCTGGGCAATGTTTCCCCACCACTGACTAGGCTCTGGTCAAATAGACTGAATTTCTCTTGTTTAAACTGAACTGGAAGGCAGAGTTTAGATATGCAAGTAATGGTCTCTGACAAGCACTTAATACAGAGAACCAAAACCAGAACCAGCCTGAAGAGAGCAGCGAGTTCTGCATGAGCATCACCTACTCAAAAATCACTTTTTGCTCAAGTGATTTGTTTCTGAAGTGCCACCCTCCTTGCTAATGCAGCTGCAACATTTCATTTCAGAAGACATTATATGAGGGACTCAGTTCAGTTTGCCATATGCACAGTATTATTCACAGCACAGTTCTGAGAAAAACCAGCAGAGTGCCTAATAATTACATTTTAATAGTTTGATTCAAGCTGTGTAATTTCTGTGGCCTCTACCTCCAACTCCTGAAATGTGCTCTGTGGAGGCATCAGAACAATGTGCTGTGGGGGCAGTTGCCAATATATGAGTATTTCTAGCTTTCTGGTGGTTTTTTTTTAGGGTAGGTCACTTTAGTAATATTTAACAATCTGCTTGAAGGGAAAAACAATCAGGATTGTGGTTTTTTTCCCCCTAGGTAATAAATCTTACATGTGATAATATATGTTCTACAAACACCTTTATTACATAGAATAGAACTTTATTACATAGAATAAACCAGGTTGGAAGAGACCTTCAAGATCATCGTGTCCAACCCATCAACCAATCCAACCCACCTAATCAACTAACCCATGGCACCAAGCACCCCATCAAGTCTCCTCCTGAACACCTCCAATGATAGTGAATCCACCACCTCCCCAGGCAGCGCATTCCAATGGGCAATCACTCTCTCTATATAGAACTTCTTCCTAACATCCAACCTAAACCTCCCCTGGCACAGCCTGAGACTGTGTCCTCTTGTTCTGGTACTGGCTGCCTGGGAGAAGAGACCAACATCCGCCTGTCTACAACCTCCCTTCAGGTAGTTGTAGAGAGTAATAAGGTCACCCCTGAGTCTCTTCCAGGCTAAGCAGTCCCAGCTCCCTCAGCCTCTCCTCATAGGGCTTGTGTTCCAAACCCCTCACCAACTTCGTTGCCCTTCTCTGGACTTGCTCCAGCAAGTCAACCTCCTTCCTAAACTGAGGGGCCCAGAACTGGACACAGGACTCGAGGTGTGGCCTAACCAGTGCAGTGTACAGGGACAGAATGACCTCCCTGCTCCTGCTGGCCACACTGTTCCTGATGCAGGCCAGGATGCCATTGGCCCTCTTGGCTGCCTGGGCACACTGCAGGCTCATGTTTTAAAATAGGCTCATTTGTTTTAAAATATGAATCAATTTGACTGGGTTTTTTCACACTTGATATGTAGGCCAGACTCTGCCTTTGTACAGACCTGTTGAAGTCGGGGTGAATTTGGACCAATGACTGTTGAACTGCCTTAACAAGAACCATACATTACAGACCATCACCACTGTTTTAGACTGTGTGTATTGATAAAATCCAGAATGTCAGAATATATTTTTGTAATGTTGTGTTCTAAGAATGTTTGCTGTTAGTTTCTGAATATCAAGAATTCTTTATATTTATTGCCATTAAATAAATTCTATTTTAAAAGTCAATATGCCTGATGTTGATTAGCATTCTTTGCTGTTCCACCAACAATACTGCTGCTGCCAAACGCCACATTTGAATTCTTACAATGTCATCCCTGTCTAATTTCCATATTCCTCCTCTTTTTCAATCTTTTTCCATTAAACTGTTACTAGTACAGAAATTTATCTCCTGCTTTTTTCTGCATCCTCTAGATGGAAGTCATTGCTTTAAACACCAAGTCAATGACAAGGGCCATTATGTTCTCATACAAATAAACAGTTTAGGTCTTTATACCCTTTTGCTGCTGTCATTATAAACCCTGTGTTATGTTTCAGAGTCATCATTTATTTCCTCCTGTGGATCTTGTCTGTGATGCTCACACCTCCAGGCAGTCCACTTTCTCCCTGCTATCCATCCATCCAACCTAGCCATCAGTTCTCCTCTGCTTTTGCTCTGACTCTTCCTTTCTACACTGTGGAAATCCTTTTCTAAGACTTAAGGAAGATTAGAAAGCAATTTTAAACAGAGACATCCTTTGGATTGAGGCATGGTTTTATTTCCCAAGATCTGATTTCAGTAATTCTATGACAGTTGTGGAAGCAAAGGTACCACCACTTCCAACCTGTTTCGTGCTGACTGAGGGGTATGTGTCATTCAGATGCCAGTACCCCAGCTATTCTACTGCTCTTGCATTGATTTGGCAGAGAGAGAACAAAACAAACTTTGTGATGAAGCATAGTAAAGGTTATTGTCCTACAAGCAATATGAGATAGTATAGAATAGAATAGAATTAATCAGGTTGGAAAAGACCTCAGAGATCATCGAGTCCAACCTATCACCCAACACCTCATGACTAACTAAAACATGGCTTCAGGTGCCATATCCAATTCTTTTTTGAACACCTCCAGGGATGATGACTCCACCACCTCCCTGGGCAGTACATCACAATGGCCAATCTATCTTTCTGTGAAGAACTTTCTCCTCACCTCCAGCCTAAACTTCCCCTGGTGCAGCTTGAGACTGTGTCCTCTTGTTCCGGTGCTGGTTGCCTGGGAGAAGAGACCAACCCCCACCTGGATACAACCTCCCTTCAGGTAGTTGTAGAGAGCAATAAGGTCTCCCCTGAGCCTCCTCTTCTCCAGGTTAAGCACCCCTAGCTCCCTCAGCCTCTCCCCATAGGGCTTGTGCTCAAGGCCTCTCACCAGCCTTGTTGCCCTTCTCTGGGCATGTTTGAGTGTCTCAATGTCCTTTAAATTGGGAGACCCAGAACTGAACACAGTACTCAAGGTGTGGCCTAACCAGTGCTGAGTACAGGGCAGAATGACCTCCCTGCTCCTGATATAAGCCAGGATGCCATTGGCCTTCTTGGCCACCTAGGCACACTGCTGGCTCATGTTCCGCCTACTATCAACCAGTACCCCCAAGACCCTTTCTGCCTGGCCACTCTCCAGCCACCCTGACCCCAGCCTGCAGCATTGCATGGGGTTGTTATGGCCAATGTGTAGAACCCAGCACTTAGATGTGCTAAGTCTCATGCCATTGGACTCTGCCCATCTCTCCAGCCTGCCAAGTATCATCAAAGGCCAAATCTACATGAGGACAGTGTGTTTTAAAAATGACTGATACATTCAAAGAACAGGCTGTAGTATGTTTCTGCTTCATACATAAATATGCAAATTAGCATTTTACTTCTGGTGGTGCCTGCTTAGTTTTAGCTTGTTCTCTCACAGAGTGGATGGTTTGCATTTATTTTGGATAGATGAAAGCAAGCTGTGCTCTGCTCCACCTCATCACTGTGCTCTACCTGCACATCACCAGAAATATCAGCAAAGGTGTCAGCAATTCACACAAGTCTAGATTTTTATCTGGTATGACCACTTGTCGTAGTTTAATGAGCGGACAGATTGCTCTGTTGCTCCAAAAGGGTCCAAAGAATAATGTTTACACAATGGATTGGATAGTTATGGAAAGTTTAGATGAAAAGGCTATTCACAATCTACAGTGCTACAGTTCCATATAGTGGTGAGCAGAGCAAAGCTTAAAAAATACAAATTCCATAATCTGGGCTTAAAAGCGAAGCTTATTAAGCCAAAGCCTCACACAAAACTCCACCAGATCAGACCAAAACCCCAGTGCTCTTCCTTCCCTCACCTGGTGTTCACCATAAGCCCCAGCACTCTTTCTTCCCCTCCCCCATTGCTAGACTGGTTCAAACACCATAAGCCCCAGTGCTCTTTCTTCCCCTCCCCCATTGCTAGACTGGTTCAAGCTGAACTGCCCCTCCTCGTTTCTCTCTCCCAAGGCCCATCAGGGCCACACTACATGCCCCTTGCCTAGGCCATAATTGTGCAGTAAAAATACCAGGAGATAAGAGAGGTGCCTCTCACAGGAGAAGAGAGGGAAGAAAGAGTCAAAAAATAACTTTGCAGCCAGCTTTATAGGGATGCAGGACTTACAGGAAGGAATACAAAGATTACACTTCTCCAGTGCAGCTCCAGTGCACCCTATACCTTCTGTAAGTTTGCTCTTTGTGGTCCTTAAATGCACCCACAGCCTCAAACTACCACACCATCTCTTGTTTCCAGTCTACTAAATAAGTTGTGTTTCTTACAGAAGGGAGCAGCACTGATGGCTGCAAGCTTTACCTTTATTTGCATTTATATGGACCTCAGTCATAGATCAGTAACAGGTACACAAAACGCTGAAAAGATATGGGTGGAGCCAGTCACAAAAAAAGCCTCCACATGGCTTGGGGCAATGCTTTCCTGATAAGAAAATAATGTTCATTAATAGCCTGATAGTAGTCACAAATTCTTTCCAGGAACATTGAAGGAAGTTCGTTTCATTTGCAACCCAGGAGTTGCAAACAAGAAGTTGCATCAAAACAAAAGCCCTTTAAAGTTGCTTCCCATAATGTTTTCTGCCTTCCCCAATACAGCTATCCTATAAAAGCAATGCCAATCACTGGGATTAAATTTACAGCTTATCAGTCAGCAATGATGCAAAGAATTCATCAATTAGAATGAATTCACCAATTCTCTGGTTATTCTGAGGAATCCTAGCACAGGGCTTGGAAGTGCACACGTGAACATATATGGCTTGGACCACAACACTCTGTGCTGGCTTAGGAACTGGCTGGAGGGCTGATCCCAGAGAGTGGTGGTGAATGGTGCCACATCCAGCTGGCAGCCAGTCACCAGTGGCGTCCCCTAGGGATCAGTGCTGGGCCCTGTCCTCTTCAACATCTTCATTGATGATCTGGATGAGGGGGTTGAGTCAGCCATCAGCAAGTTTGCAGATGACACCAAGTTAGGAGCACATGTTAGTCAGTTAGAGGGTGGAAAGGCTCTGCAGAGGGACCTCGACTGACTGGACAGATGGGCAGAATCCAATGGGATGGCATTCAACAAGTCCAAGTGCCGAGTGCTGCACTTTGGCTACGGCAATCCCATGCAGAGCTACAGGCTGGGGTCAGAGTGGCTGGAGAGCTCCCAGACAGAGAGGGACCTGGGGGTGCTGATCGACAGCCACCTGAATATGAGCCAGCAGTGTGCCCAGGTGGCCAAGAAGGCCAATGGCTGAGGGAGCTGGGATTGTTTAGCCTGGAGAAGAGGAGGCTCAGGGTGGACCTCATTGCCCTCTACAACTACCTGAAAGGTGCTTGTAGCCAGGAAGGGGTTGGTCTCTTCTCCCAGGCAACCAGCACCAGAACAAGGGGACACAGTCTCAAGCTGCTCCAGGGGAGGTTTAGACTCAAGGTGAGGAGAAAGTTCTTCACCGAGCCAGTCGTTCGTCATTGGAACGGGCTGCCCAGGGAGGTGGTGGAGTCCCCCTCCCTGGAGGCGTTCAAGAGGGCATTGGACGTGGCACTTGGTGCCATGGTCTAGTCATGGGGTCTGTGTTGATAGGTTGGACTCAATGATCCTCAAGGTCCTTTCCAACCTTAGTTATACTGTGATACTGTGATACTGTGATATCCTCCATCCATTTTCAAGCACAAACACACAGGCACATGCTGAGGGGTATTCTGCCAACTATGAAGAATGTAACTCCTGGCCTGGGTCACACTGCAAAATGCTCTTTTTGAAACAAAGAAAACAAGTGTTCCATCTGATTGTATCAACATCTATTATTCTCTATACACGTGTAGATTACAGGAAGTTCCTAACAGTGAAGAGAGAAAAAGGAAAGAAAGGGAAAAAAGGAAAGAAAGAAACTCCCCACACACACACACACACAAACACAACTAAAAGCACACAGAGCAAGGATAAAATCCAACTGTGTTCTATGGTGCAGTGAGCACAGGCTAGGACACCAAAAACCCACCTCTAGAATATGAAGAGAGGGGGAAAAAAAGAAACCTCAGATGCTTAAAGTGTGCAAAACAAGGACAATTACAGCCAACTCTGACAGCATTAACATAATATTGGGGGTTTTTTAAACAGGTTCATGCTGTATCCATGTAACAGCCTAATAATTTCTCCACTTCTAGGAGGACGTCACACAACAAGTAGCTAAATTAACTGTGCTGGGAGCCACAAGCCACCTGCAGCTATCACCTTACCTCCTCAATCTGTGGGATCCCTTTTGGTCTCTTGTTACAGCCATATTTGCCCTCATTCATACCGTCATTTTCTAAACTGGTCTAGCTGCTCAGAGCAAGGGCACTGCAAGACCTTTGCTTTCTAGAACTTGGCAAGCCACTGGAAATAGTGACCAGCACCCACAGCCTGGCACTGAGCCTTGAATATCCATCTCCTCCTCCAAGGGTTGACAGTGCTTAGTGTTTGTCACATTCTTAGGTTTTACAGCTGTTTGGGAGCAGCCTGGCTACCCAGAGCTGAGCCAGGAGTTAAGGTTACAGCATGACCAGGCAGGGGCTCTGCCTCCTTCCAGCCTCTCTCAGCTGCCTCTGGCACACCCCTCTGTGCAGCTTCGTGCTGAGCAGGAGAGCATGGCAGCATGTGTGGCTGTGCTGGCAGGGGCAGCTCTGCAGGCACAAGTGGTTATGGACATGTGGGTGGCTGTACTGGCAGGGGTAGCTGTTGCAGTGGTTGTGAGCACATGGGTGGCTGTGCTGGCACAGGCAATCATACTGGCATGGGTGGCTGTGGTCACACTGGTGGTAGCCAGACCAGCAGAGTGACGCAGCGTGAGTAGTGGAGTCAAGGCAGTGGGAGAAGTACCTCATCAGAGAGGTGGCTCAAGAAATCCACAAATATGCAACCAATGTGCCTCTCATCCCATGTTTGTTTTAACAAGTTAAAAACCAATGGATTTGCCCGGCTGCCTGAGCTGGTTACCCAGCTGAACAGTCAGAGCTGTGCCTTTAGGAGTCACCTGCACAACTGAAACAGACAGGGCTGGGCTTGGCACCTGGTCTGGTTCCTCTGAAGCTTCCTATTCAGAGGTAGCTATTGTACCTTGAGTTCAGGCTCCACCTGAAGCCAACTGGAATTTTCAAGTTCAGACATGCCCTCTGGGCTCTCATAACTTTAAATACATAGAAGACAGCCAAAACCCAGGCGAGTCAGTCCCTTCACCATTGTCTTAAATGCAGTTTAGCAAAGAATACAGTGTTGTTATTTCTGAAACTGCCAAAATGTCACCTGGTCTTCTGAAAATCCCAGGACGACCAGGGAGCCTTGTGACAACAGTCTGAAGAAGCCTGTCATGAAGCTAGGGGCAGAGGAGATACCAGACAGGGGTATTTGCAGGAGGTTTCTGTCAGAGGCAGGGGTCACGGGGCAAGGGTGACAGCAGCCCTGTCTCCAGCCAGGCAGCCCTCAGGTTACAGCACCAACAGCTATGCAAAAGAAAGAGCTGAAGAATTCTTGCCATATCTTCTGTTAATTAGTAACTACTTAGATCCAGGAAGGGCAAAATCTGCTCTGCCTCTTGTATAGTACTGGACTTCCAGATTAACAATAGGTTATGGACTTGTTACAGCTCACAGCAGTTCTCTTTCAAAGAGATGATAAAGTATTTTTTTTCCCTTTAGAATAGGTATATATGGTAAGCACACTGCATATTATATCATTATTTTCACACACTACTACAAATAGAAGAAAAAGGCTGCATTTGTGCTTTCCATAACTTAAAACTTTCATTGGGAGGCATAAATTTCAAAACCAAGAAGCTGAACTGATTTTCTTTGCTTGTCAGCCTGCTCCCATATTTCTTTACCCAGGGATGTACAAGGAGGGGGAAATGTCACTGTCCCCCAAGAGAAGCCATTACCAAATCCTTTCTTATCTTGCAGCTAAAGTAATGACATCTTATTGACAGCACAGCAGAACAAACAATGTCTTATTGAAAGCTCCAGTGCTGGAGGATTTGGGCTGTCCTCAGGACTTGAGACCAAGTAATGAAAACAGGTTTTGCTACAAAATCAAAGACAATGACTGCTCTAGTTCTCCAGTGGCCTTTAGCAGTCCCAGGCATGCAGCAAGTGTGCATAGCTCATGAAGATATCACCCACACTACAAACTCAATCAGTGTAGAGATCTTACTATGGGAAGGATGCCCAAAGCACCAAGCAGTCAAAGTATCATCTATGGTACATGTGGGAACAGTGATGAAACATTTTCATATGAATGGGCTTGGAAATACAGGTTTATGTATTTCTTACAACTCAGTTTAGCTTTATCAGAGTCTAAAGTAAGTTATTTGCTAATATCAGTACCTCATCATATTAACTGGACCAGCCACAGACATTTTTGACAAGCAAATAGGAGTTGCTGATTTGGGTTTTGTTTTTCATGTCTGCATATGATCTTATTAAAATTATTAATGTACCTTTGTTCTTTAGATAGATTCTCCTTCTTGTATGCTCCTCTCAGCATCCTGTTAGTAAGAGATTGTTGCAAACCAGGTGTCAGAGTTAGGTCCGTGGTATGCAAACGGCTTTGTACAGATGAAAAACTAGTCAGAAAAAGTAACTTCTGCCTCTCAAATTGATCCAGGCAAAGGGGAAACAGAAAGGCACAAAACAGGTATGACGTAGAACTGTAGCCCACAGTTTTAACTCATCTAAGCCACTTCTGTCATAGCTCAATGACTTCCTCTGTACCCAAGCAACCTTTCCTGCACATTCTCTGCTATCACTTGTGTTCATTCAACACCCTGGAGAGCCAGTTCAAGATACAAAACTGGGAGAGATCCAGCAAAAATGATACAAATAATGACTATTTTTATGTCATTTTAGCACTCTGAACCAGCTCATCGTAGGGACAGAGTGGGGCATTGTGTCATGGCAGGCTAGGACAGCAGGATCCACTCGGGTTGCTTTAAACTCTCATGGACTCATGTCCTGTCTGGGGATGTTGAAAAGGCAGCTCAGTGGGTCTAACAGACCTCTACTACCAAACCATTCCTTACTCCCCCTCTCCATACCTTCCACTGTGTACTTCCACACAGCATTCCCAGGCCCTTTGTGAAGCAGACTCAACTGAGCAGCATGATAGAAAGTTATTCTCATTTCAACTATTCATTTTTTTTCTAGATCAGCAAGTAAAAGTTGCTGGTTACAGATCCAGGCAAAAATGGTGTAAGGGAGCACACAGCTAGAAGCTGGAGGATCAGACCTGCCCTTTCAGGGGCAAGAATGCATTAGATCAACAGAGCCATCCTCAGCACTAGATGACCTGCAGTTCTCACAGCTCCATTACATCACAGACTAGGAAGCTGGTTTGCAAATGCTTTCCTCTCCTTGTCTTTATTTATATGTTTATTAAGCCACTGCATCACATTTGTAGAGCATGTATATAATAGACTGTGACAGGATGTGAACATACATTAATAAAGCACTTGATTTATCAGTATTGAATTTACAAGATCTTAGACTAGATACAGTTTTTTATTGTTGAGTAAGCAAAGATTAGTAAACCATGTCTGTGCTGGAACAGGAGCGAGCAGTAAGCGGTGTCTTAACTCGTGAGCGTGCATCTTCAAAATGCAGAGCTGAGACCAGAAAGAAAACAAAAGGGGGGTGAATTCAGACATCTTAAGGAAGCTGAATGACCATCATGGCTTGGCCAAAAGGAGGATGGAGGACCTGGAAAGACTTGTTCCCAGCCTTGACTTCCCAAATTCATGCCAACACCACTGGCCAGCAGCTGGCTTAGGAAGACTACTTCCATTTTCCAGATATCCCTCTTCAATTAAAGCCAAATTCCCAAAACAACCCACTCATTAAATATTTCAATAGACTTTTTGAACAGAGAAAGGAGTTCTTACACTAACCAGTCATGACACTTGTGGTAGATCTCCTGCCATATTAGCTAGGGTAGCTCCCACATGAGTGTTAATGGCTCTGTTCAACACCCACCTTGGAGATTAGAATAAACCTTTATTAGAATAAACCAAACCAGGTTGGAAGAGACCTTCAAGATCATCATGTCCAACCCATCAACCAATCCAACCCACCCAAACAGCTAACCCATGGCACCAAGCACCCCATCAAGTCTCCTTCTGAACACCCTCAATGACGGCGACTCCACCACCTCCCCGGGCAACCCATTCCATAGCACATTCCTAATTGAACAACCCATTCCTGATTGAACAAGTAGGAGACAAGCTGTGGATTCAGACAGTCAAGTTGAAAGAAACAATCTCCAGTGTGGCGGACAACAAGTTCTGCCAACTTCCCCCTTCTTTAATCAGAAATAAAAGGTAAGTATGCCTCAACCTTGACTCTGAGGGAGACTGCTTTTCCCTCAGCCAGATTCAGGATTGACTGATTTATGCACATCTAATAAACACATTTGGACTTGTCTTGCTATTATAAACAAATAGATACCAATTCTCTCTTCCACATCCCAGGATGAGTCAGATTTGGGCAAAAAATGCCAAATCTTTGCTTTTCACTGCTGCTTCTGGCTTTCACCTGGTCTTGCAAAAAACACCAACAAAAAACCAGGGCTGACCATGCTTACACTTTGTATCTTATGATCAGAATGGCATCTGGCCTGTTCTTCACCTCTGCCTCACACAGCTGGGCCCTCTCAGGCTGACATCCTAAATCAGCAGTATGCTCATGAGAATCCTGTACCAGCACATCTAAATAAGTCCAACATCTGGCCCCACTGGCAGCCTCAGACATAAGTCTGAACACTCACCATTCATTACTTCATTATCCTTTTTTGCTTTCTTTCTACTGTGACAGGAGTTTCATCTCTTTAAACATAAAGATCTTCTGTCTTTAAATATCAAAAGCCTCATCTGGCCTATCTATAACTAAGCTGTTATTAGAGTAGCTTGCTTTCATTTCACAAAGTAGTATCATAGCTTAACAAGTACAAAAATCCCACAAATTAATGTATCACTCTTTGCATTGGTTTCATTTATTCCTGTTGTCTGACCTTAAATGGGATTATGACTTGAAAGGTCAGAGTATCCTGCAGATAAAGTTTTTGATTGCTCAGCACTGGAAGAGTTAGAAAATTGTAGCCATATAGCCTGAAAAGGTAATTTACTACTTTACTTCATCATTCAGTTCATAGGCTCCTTAAGTCTAATGACTTATCTTCACTTCTAATATGTGAATGGAAACATTATATCTGATTGCAGAAGTCTAATCAAATCTTTGCAACAGTTCTAACTGCAGGAACTTAAGGTACACCACAGCTATTCTAGGTGCAGACAAACAGCTTTCCAAAAAGGAACTCATGTTCAGTACAGCCAAGTATGATGAATTGCTCCCCTTCCCCATCTCCTTTTTCTCCATCAAAAGCCCTGGAGTTGTTTCCACTCCATGTTTCCAAAACATCTTCCCTATCCATGGTACAGTTCTATAAAGGACAAAGTTCATTGGCCAGGAGGACCAATGGCATCCTGGGCTGCATCAGTAACAGTGTGGCCAGCAGGAGCAGGGAGGTCATTCTGCCCCTGTACCCTGCACTGGTTAGGCCACACCTCGAGTCCTGTGTCCAGTTCTGGGCCCCCCAGTTTAGGAAGGATGTTGACTTGCTGGAGCGTGTCCAGAGAAAGGCAAAGTTGGTGAGGGGCTTGGAACACAGCCCTGTGAGGAGAGGCTGAGGGAGCTGGGGCTGCTTAGCCTGGAGAAGAGGAGACTCAGGGGTGACCTTATTGCTCTCTACAACTACCTGAAGGGGGGGTTGTAGGTAGGCGGAGGTTGGTCTCTTCTCCCAGGCAGCCAGCACCAGAACAAGAGGCCACAGTCTCAGGCTGCATCAGGGGAGGTTCAGGCTGGAGGTCAGGAGGAAGTTTTACACAGAGGGAGTGATTGCCCACTGGAATAGGCTGCCCAAGGAGGTGGTGGAGTCACCATCGTTGGAGGTGTTCAGGAGGAGACTTGACAGGGTGCTAGGTTGCATGGGTTAGTTGGTTGGGTGGTGTTGGATGATAGGTTGGACGTGATGATCTTGAAGGTCTCTTCCAACCTGATTTATTCTATTCTCAAAGTCCCTGGAAATGCACCTTACAGAAAGACCAAAGATGACTCTTCCGATCTATTTTCCTTTTGGGATGTGACATACACAAGGGGTCAGGGTAGGTACTGCCTTACAAGTCAATAAGGAGCATCTCCATTTGGTCATGGCAAAACTGTATGGTGGCATGGGTTTTTATTTTAATGAAATAAAAACTGTGGAGAAGATAACCACAAGGGCTGGTGAGCTTCAGATCTGTTAAAGAGAAAATGAAGTATAAACGCACATGGAATGAAGCTAGAGGTGGATGGAATGAAGCTAGAGGTGGATGGAATGAAGCTAGAGGTGGGGAGATTCAGGCTGGATGTGAGGAGGAGGTTCTTCCCCATGAGAGTGGTGAAACCCTGGAATGGGTTGTCCAGGGAGGTGGTCGAGGCCCCGTCCCTGGGGGTGTTTAAGAGCAGGCTGGATGAGGCTCTGGCCATCCTGATCTAGTGTGGGGTGTCCCTGCCCATGGCAGGGGGGTTGGAACTAGATGATCCTTGTGGTCCCTTCCAACCCTGAATGAAACTATGAAACTATGAAACATAAATTTCTAAACCAATTGTAAGTAAATGCAATAAAGGACACCAATGATCTGGTGAACAGTCCCATGTCTTGCCCTTCTCTAGAAGACTCCATATATAAGTTGGCAGACAACTATGTGGCCAAAGACCTTTTCCCCCCCTTTTTATTGTAAAAGTCATGTTATCAAAAGCCTTAATATAATGGTTAATAAAACAAACTGTACTTCTAGGCTGATACTCATCTTGGTACATGAGCAAGCCCAGGTGCCCCACTAGCTGCCTTCCCAAGCAAAGGACATTGCTGGGGTCAGGGCGTTCCTCCAGTCTGTCTGATGGCACCACCACTTAAAAGCACAATGAGAAAAATGAGCAGCGAGGGGAGAGGCAAGCCACAGGGCCAAGTTTCACCTAAATCAGCATGATAATCACATTTCTTCGCAGAACATTGTCCTTAACAGAGGTTGTTCTTAGCCTGATCCTTAATAAAGGGGATAATAGCTCATGAGAACAACAGTCACAGGAGATATTTCTAGTCAGCTTTTGTTCTTGTACTTGGCCAGTTTATGTGCAGCCTAAGGGTATAAATAGAGAGACTATAGAGGGGATTAACAGACTTTCTTTCCAGCAGGGCTCCCGTGCCAAAGAGATGACTCTATTAGCATTGTTTCCCCTGAAAGGTTTGTTTCACACAGAAACAAGCACAAAGGCACCACACTTTCCTGAGGCCCCATTTTCTCCTCTGAAGAGGAGGAGGCTTCGATTTCAGATCTAAATATTTCAGAATTTATCCTTCCACCTGGGACAGCCCAACTAGAGATTTTCCACCTTCTATTTGCAGCCCATCGTGAAAGACAAGATTTCTGTGACAATTTTACACCTCTATAAGCTTCACATCACATAGTTTCTAACTACAACATTTTAACACTGAATATTATTTGAGTAACAGGATGTTGGTGATGGCTGTAGCCTTTCACTTTCCTGTGCTAAAGACATGGCACACAAAATATCTCCTATGTAGTGTCACTTCAATGGAATGTCATAGAAGATGAGGAAAATAGGGATTTAAAGGCTAAGCCTCACCCTCCCAGGTTTTAGGACTCTAGGCATCTATACTTGAGCAAGCCACCCTGGGATCCCTTTTTAATTAACAAAGGAAAAAGCTGTCACTTTTCAGGCATGATTCTTCTGATCAACATTGGGATGTGGTGAATCACCTGGAAGTAAATGGGAACTGGCTCTGTTATCTGCAGATGACCAGGCAAGGTTGTATTTATGCTTCCAGTCTTTATCACACATGCACAACTTAATTTACTAAAGACCCCAGCTCTCAGTTTTTGTTGTTTTGGTTTTTTAACACGATTTCACACAAGCACAAACATCACAGAGAGCATGGAAAGGCACAGCAGAAAGTGCAGTGACTTCCCATAGAGCAAACAGCTGGACCACATCCACCAGAGAAGAATCACAGAATTGTCAGGGTTAGAGGGGACCACAAGGATCATCCAGTTCCACCCCCCTACCATTGGCAAGGACACTTTTCACTAGATCAGGGTGCCCAGAGCCACATGCAGCCTGGCCTTGAAGACTTCCAGAGATGGGGCTTCCACCATGTCTTTGGGCCATCTGTCCCAGTGTTTCACCACCCCTATGATGAACTTCTTCCTAATGTCTAATCTAAATCTACCCTCCTCTAGCTTGGATCCATTCCCCTTACTCCTGTCACTACCTGACATCCTAAAAAGTCCCTCAGCAGCTTTCTTGTAGGCCCTCTTCAGATACTGGAAGGCCACAATACGGCATCCTTGGAGCCTTCCCTTCTCCAAACTGAAAAACCCCAACTCTCTCAGCCTGTCCTCATAGGAGAAGAGCTCCAGCCCTTCAGATGCAGGACTTCATTCTGCACTAGGCACTTCTTAGGATCCACCAAATGTCTACACATGTGATTGATTAATCACATTCTCACACAGCTGCTTGTACCAGCTCAAGGTTGCCCCAACACAAAGGGCAGAGTTCTTGCAGCCTATGGCTAACAGTGTTCCCATAGACTTATTAATCATACATTTGAAAATTTGCCCATTTTAACCATCCTGATGGTGGACACAATCTCTCTGATGTGCCATAATCACCTGTATGATCCTGTCCCATACATGCAGTGCTCAATTTAAGCAACTAGAAACAACACAAGGTAATCATTCATCCCAGGTGCCTTGTGCAATTCTCCTTCATGACAAGAGCTACAGAAGTAGGTCACAAAACCTGTCTTCAAGCAGATGAGTCCTTTTCTTGTTAGGTTATTTTAAAGCACACAAATTCTTAGCTGGAATAAAGGAGTTTGGTCCCATTGACTCCATTACAGCTGCATATATTGACACTCCTTGAGAATCTGGCCCATGATGATTTAAGTGTAAAGAGGTGATTGGGAACAGTCAGCATGGCTTCGCCAAGGGCAAATCCTGCCTGACCAACCTGGTGGCCTTCTATGAGCAGGTGACAAAATTAACAGATGAGGGGAGAGCAACTGATGTCGTTTACCTGGACCTGAGCAAAGCCTTCGACACTGTCCCACACCACATCCTGGTCTCCAAACTGGTGACACATGGGTTTGATGGGTGGACCACTAGATGGATAAGGAACTGGCTTGATGGCCGCACCCAAAGAGTGGCTGTCAATGGCTCCATGTCCCAGTGGAGGCCAGTGACAAGCGGAGTCCCTCAGGGATCAGTCCTGGGACCTGTCTTATTCAACATCTTTGTGGGGGACATGGACAGTGGCATTGAGTGCACCCTCAGCAAGTTTGCCGATGACACCAAGCTGTGTGGTGCAGCAGACACACTGGAGGGAAGGGAGGCCATCCAGAGGGACCCTGACAGGCTGGAGAGGTGGGCACAACCCAACCTCATGAAGTTCAATAAGAGCAAGTGCAGGGTCCTGCATCTGGGTCGAGGCAATCCCAGGCACAAATACAGGCTGGGCAGTGACTGGCTGGAAGGTAGCCCTGCGGAGAGAGACTTGGGGGTGCTGGTGGACAAAAAGCTCAACATGAGCTCTCAATGCGCACTTGCAGCCCACAAAGCCAATCAGATCCTGGGCTGCATCAGAAGTGTGGCTAGCAGGTCGAGGGAGGTGATCCTCCCCCTCTACTCAGCCCTGGTGAGACCCCACCTGGAGTACTGTGTCCAGTTCTGGAGCCCTTATTACAAGAGGGATCTGGAGGTGCTAGAATGTGTCCAGAGAAGGGCCACAAGGATGATCAGAGGGCTGGAGCACCTCTCCTATGAGGACAGACTGAAGGAGTTGGGGCTGTTCAGCCTGCAGAAGAGAAGGCTCCGAGGTGACCTAATTGTGGCCTTCCAGTATCTGAAGGGGGCCTACAGGAAGGCTGGGGAAGGACTTCTCAGGTAGTGACAGGACTAGGGGGAATGGAATGAAGCTGGAGGTGGGGAGATTCAGGCTAGATGTGAGGAGGAGGTTCTTCACCATGAGAGTGGTGAGACCCTGGAATGGGTTGTCCAGGGAGGTGGTCGAGGCCCCGTCCCTGGGGGTGTTTAAGAGCAGGCTGGATGAGGCTCTGACCAGCCTGATGTAGTGTAGGGTGTCCCTGCCCATGGCAGGGGGTTTGGAACTAGATGATCCTTGTGGTCCCTTCCAACCCTGAATGAAACACCCCCCAGTATATCCCAATTAGAAGCCCATTAGATGTATTGAGTGTGCAGTAACACAAAGCAGAACATGCAGTGCACTGCAATATCAGTAAAACTCACATGTTCAATACACAAGGCCAAAGGGCTTTCATTGCTACATGATGAATACATTACAGAGAAGAAACTGTCTCTGTGTACTTATAAAAACAGATATTGCCTTCACTGGACTGTGTCCTTTGCTTACCAACACGTTAAAGCTGCCCTCTAGGACGACTTCTACTTGAGGGCTGAATCTCTGAACCACTCTGGAAGATTAAAAAGCACTCTTGACTTTACAGAAATCAACTCCTCCTATTGAACCAACCAATTAATTTCATGGCAAAGCATTTCACAGCATTTTCTTCTTTTCAGTCTATTTACAGGTTTGCTGTCTGCATCAGGCTCCAATTCAGCAAGACCAGCTTGTGTAATCTACTAACATTTGTACATCAATTGCTCCATGAAAAGGTACCTTTAAGGAATGAATTAGCTCAGCTGCTTTTAAAATAAAGTAAAAAAAGGAACAAAACTGTGGGAGTTTGGTTCCCCTTCCCCCCCCACCCCCAGCTGAATGGGAAATACTTTCTCTCACCAGACAGTTTCTAAGAGTCCAAACTGCTTTACATTCCACAACTCAAGGCAAACCAAGGACCTTGGGAAGATTTCCACAAACAGCTTTAAAAGCCTGGTAAAACCTGAATAGAATAAACCAGGTTGGTTGGATCATCGTGTCCAACCCATCAATCAATCCAACCCACCTAAACAACTAACCCATGGCACCAAGCACCCCATCAAGTCTCCTCCTGAACACCTATGATGGCGACTCTGAAGTAAAGCATTTTTGCATGGGATTTTGGGAAAGCAAATTGAGTTCACTGTACCCATGTGCAATTACCTAAAATGACAATATAAAGTTATTTACAGTATCACAGTATAACTAAGGTTGGAAAGGACCTCGAGGATCATCGAGTCCAACCTATCAACACAGACCTCATGACTAGACCATGGCACCAAGTGCCACATCCAATCTCCTCTTGAACGCCTCCAGGGACGGTGACTCCACCACCTCCCTGGGCAGCACATTCCAATGATGAACAACTCGCTTGGTGAAGAACTTTCTCCTCACCTTGAGTCTAAACCTTCCCTGGCACAGCTTGAGACTGTGTCCTCTTGTTCTGGTGCTGGTTGCCTGGGAGAAGAGACCAACCCCTTCCTGGCTACAACCACCCTTCAGGTAGTTGTAGAGGGCAGTGAGGTCACCCCTGAGCCTCCTCTTCTCCAGGCTAAACAATCCCAGCTCCCTCAGCCTCTCCTCATAGGGCTTGTGTTCAAGGCCTCTCCCCAGCCTTGTTGCCCTTCTCTGGACATACTCAAGTGTTTCAATGGCCTTCTTAAACTGAAGGGCCCAGAACTGGACACAGTACTCAAGGTGTGGCCTAACCAATGCAGAGTACAGGGGCACAATGACTTCCCTGCTCCTGCTGGCCACACTATTCCTAATGCAGGCCAGGATGCCATTGGCCCTCTTGGCCACCTGGGCACACTGCTGGCTCATATTCAGGTGGCTGTCAATCAGCACCCCCAGGTCCCTCTCTGTTTGGGAGCTCTCCAGCCACTACAACCCCAGCCTGTAGCTCTGCATGGGATTGCCGTGGCCAAAGTGCAGCACTCGGCACTTGGACTTGTTGAATGCCATCCCATTGGATTCTGCCCATCTGTCCAGTCGGTCGAGGTCCCTCTGCAGAGACTTTATACCCTCTGACTTACATCTGCTTCTAACTTGGTGTCATCTGCAAACTTGCTGATGACTGACTCAACCCCCTCATCCAGATCATCAATGATGGTCCTTCCCAATTAACTCTTGTATCAGCTACCATCCAGTATTTGGGTGCATTCCTACCAAGTCTAAAGACAAGGAAGTCAGAATTGACCCAAAGCCTTCAGCATCCCAGGATGGGCCCCATGCTCTTACTCATGGCAGGAGGAAGAGAAATGTACATCCTTGCTCCTCTCTTCCCTTCTCCTCCCCTTTCCTCCCAGCTTGGACCAGAAATAATGCACTTCAGCCAAGAAACTTTTTGAAAGGATTTGTGTGAGTTTGTGGGATCATGAAAGAGTAATTCCATCTTTAAAAAGTGAACAAGCAATACATACATAAAAATCCATAGTGATCTATAGATCTCACTATGTGACCCATGGTATCTGCAACACCCCTGAGGTGTTTCCAAAGCCAAGTTTCAGTCCCAAGCACCACATTTGCAAGCTAGTTTTCTAATCACATTCTGCGCCACTAACAGGGGCAGAACTCCAGGATTTTTTCAGTCATCCTGGATACAGCTGACTGGGAATTTTAAGACACCAAATTTTCTTCAGTAAAAATATCAGGTCATCAAAAGGGAAACCTCAAGGAGAAATTCATTGGTGGGGGTAGAGTAGAAGAAACAGGTGAAAGGAAAAAAGAACAGCTTTCTTCCTCTGGAGAAGGTGGGATTTCTGCTGAACTCCTAAGGGACAGACATCCCTCACTTGCAACAACCACAGGCACAACAGTGTGCAGCTTCACCTGGAAGAAGCAGCTTAAGTCTGGGTGTCCAAACCAGAGCCCAAACAAGGGTTTTTTCCCCTTGTGCTGGAAAGACAGGCAGTGCTGATGCTTGATTAGCCTTCTGCTGTGCTAAGAGCTAAGTGGCTCCTGAAGGCGCTGTGAACAAGCAAAGTACCATAGAAGACTAGGAGTCTCCCAGGATAGAAACCTCT
This sequence comes from Melanerpes formicivorus, assembly GCF_026170545.1. Taxonomy (NCBI): domain Eukaryota; kingdom Metazoa; phylum Chordata; class Aves; order Piciformes; family Picidae; genus Melanerpes; species Melanerpes formicivorus. The sequence goes on from NW_027142355.1 coordinate 34,874,369, forward strand.
TGGGTGCAAAGACAGCCCCATGCTGCCAGCTCAGTTCTGATTCTCCCACAATGCCTCACTGAAAGCCTTCCCCAAGCTGTGCCTATGCTAGGACTCAAAACACCAGCAAACCCAAAAGTAAGAGTAAAGAGTGGATAATCCTACTTGATTTCCAGGGGTGCTGAAAGCATGGCAGAGAACATACACTTGCCAACAGCTGTCTTGAGGCAGCGACAGCCTCTCCTCTGCCCATGGGTTTGCCCTTCCTTAGCAGGGTACATTTGGGGGGGTTGGTTGTGGAAAAGCACCCTAAAGCATAAAAGATACCACTTGCACATAACACACATGTGGCACACATCTCTCATCTGTGCAGTAATGAGTTAGAAGATTTTAAAGGGACTTACTCTAAGATGTGTGACTCACCCAGGGCAGGTGCTGCTGTCTTCATCCAAATTCAAAGCCAGGAGCTGATGAGGGACTTTGTTGCTCTTTCATACCTTTGTGATCTATTTCTCAGAAACATCTCTCTAGGAATAGTAAATGGTAATTTAATAGGCTGTTTCCTCCTTTTACTGGCTAAATGCAATGCAATTTACTTGTGTGAGAGATTAGGAGAGAAATTCCTCCCTGTGTAAAGTAAAGCCTGTAAGTCCCATCCCACTCTACTCTTCATCTAAAGGTGCAGTATGGAGTTTCACTGTGCTTTCAAAAGACAGGGTGAACAGGAGCAAGGCAGCAAGTGAATTATTTTTCTGTACTCATTTATCTAGCATGCTTCTGATTCTGGATTCATCCTTTTTAGTGAATTTAGCCTCTCTCAGCTCTCAATCCTCCCTCCCTTTAGCTCAAGTGAAAAGCAGCTTTAATAAAGTTCAGAATTGCCTATACATCAGAGGCAAATGTGCTGTTAACCAGGAGTGTATTCCCAAATTACTGTGACTTGCCTTGCTGTCATTAGAACTGTGTATCACAGTACATTAGAGGTTGGAAGGGACCTCAAGAGATCACCAAGTCCAACCCACAGCCAGAGCAGGATCACTTAGGGCAGGCCACACAGGAATGCATCCAGAGAAGGAGATTCCACAGCCTCTCTGGGCAGCCTGTTCCAGTGTTCCATCACCCTCACTGTAAAGAGATTTATCCTCATGCTGTGGTGAAATCTTATATGTTCAAGGTTGAACCTGTCATTTTTTGCCTTATTAGTGCACACTGCTGAAAAGAGCTTGGCCCCCTCCACTAGACACCCACCCCTCAGACATTGATGAGATCCCCTCTCAGTCTTCTCAAGACTAAACAGCCCCAGGTGTCTCAGTCTCTCTTCATCAGAAGATGTTCAAGTCCCCTAATCGTCCTCATGGCTCTCTGCTGGATTCTCTCCCCCAGGTCTTAGTCTCCTCCTGGCAGCTATTCCCCTGGGATACACAAGGAATCCCTGCTGCTGGGGACCCCACTGCTCCAGTTAATAGGTTCACAGTATCACAATATAACTAAGGTTGGTAGGGACCTCGAGGATCATCGAGTCCAACCTATCAACACAGACCTCATGACTAGACCATGGCACCAAGTGCCATGTCCAATCTCCTCTTGAATGCCTCCAGGGACGGTGACTCCACCACCTCCCTGGGCAGCCCATTCCAGTGACGAATGACTCGCTCGGTGCAGAACTTTCTCCTCATCTTGAGTCTAAACCTCCCCTGGCACAGCTTGAGACTGTGTCCCCTTGTTCTGGTGCTGGTTGCCTGGGAGAAGAGACCAACCCCTTCCCGGCTACAACCACCTTTCAGGTAGTTGTAGAGGGCAAATAGTAAGCAGACATGGCTGCCTGCCCCCATTTCAGCAGTCCAGCCCCATTGTCCAACAAGCTACACATCTCAGAGCAGCACATTTAAACACCCACAAAGGCAATAATAAAGTTATTTAAGCAGCTGGTTTCTGCCCTCTGGGACAGAGGCTGTTCTGATGTGATCTAATAGCAGATTTATTTCTAGAAGTGCAGCATGTGCTGGAAATGGACAGTGAAACAACACTGCTAGAGAAGGTATTAAGGATAAACAGTCTTACAGCTGACTACTGAGCTGTATGGAGTAGAATAATGATGAGGGCAGCTCACAACTGAGGCAGCACAAGCTACAATATAAATTTTGATATGCTGCCATGCTACACGAGTTACATTAAATTATTTTTCCTATATTTGAGCTTATCAGCTGTTCCCTCTTTCTTTAAACAGGACACTCTCCCATGAAAAAAAAATCATTAAAAGTCTATTAACATGAAAAGGCAACCCACTTTGAATGTTAATAAAATACAAATACTGATAGTTACACTTCTATTCCTTCTCTTTTCATTTTTTTTTTGGCCAGACTTCTTTCTAGAGGCTGCCTGGTACGGTAGGCATAGTCCACATCCATCCCTCCTCACTTGCACCAATGAAGGGCAGTTTTCTAATGCCATTATAAAGACAATCTGGCAGAGAGCTTTAAAAATTAACCTTTACATCCACCTTCTGAAGAACAGCTTAGGAATCTTTCAAGTTGGGGAAAACTCTCACAGGGTATGAAAATGATTATGCCACGGTTTCTATCCTCTTCCTACTGAAGGCCTCTTGAGAAAAATCTGAAAACAAGCAAGTTTCACAGAATCACCAAGGTTGGAAGAGACCTCAAAGATCATCAAGTCCAACCTGCCACCACAGACCTCATGACTAGACCATGGCACCAAGTGCCACGTCCAATCCCCTCTTGAACACCTACAGGGATGGTGACTCCACCACCTCCCCGGGCAGCCCATTCCAATGGCTAACAACTCTCTCTGTGAAGAACTTTCTCCTCACCTCCAGCCTAAACTTCCCCTGGTGCAGCTTGAGACTGTGTCCTCTTGTTCTGGTGCTGGTTGCCTGGGAGAAGAGACCAACCCACTCCTGACTACAACCTCCCTTCAGGTAGTTGAGGACAGCAATAAGGTCACCCCTGAGCCTCCTCTTCTCCAGGCTAAACAATCCCAGCTCCCTCAGCCTCTCCTCATAGGGCTTGTGCTCAAGGCCTCTCCCCAGCCTTGTTGTCCTTCTCTGGACACATTCAGGTGTCTCGATGTCCTCCTTAAACTGAAGGGCCCAGTTTCACGCTGGAAAAGCGCTTTTAACAAAAATTAAGATACACAAACACTAAATTTCAGAAGTTCACCTGCAAAAAATAACATTGCAATTGTTCTGTGACATAATTACCTTTACACTTGACTTTCCAAATGATCTTTCACTTCTTCACATACATTAAAATCTGGCAACCTCATATTTGGGGCTTTAATTATTCCTACAGTCAATCATCAGTAAGCTCATCCAATGTGCTTTAGGTTACACAAACCTGTTGGTTTGGTTTGTTTTCTGGGTGTTAGGGATGCAGTTCCCTTACATAGTCTTCTTCTCTACTATTATTTTCTGTCCACATATATACTCAGTTTTCACATAAGCATCCCAAATTCACCCAGGCCTATAAACTCAGTAAGGCTGCCTCAATTCCCATCTCTCTTGGACTGGGGAGCCCAGAACTGGCCACAGGGCTCCAGATGTGGCCTCAGTAGGGCAGAGTAGAGGGGAAGGAGAATGTCCTATCACCTTCTGGCCACACTCTTCATGCAGCCCAGAAGACCCTTAGTCTTGTTGGCCATGAGGACTTTGTTTTGGTTTAAAGAGCTCTTTGGAACCATAAGGTCCAAGCCAGCACTGCCAGGTCCCCACTACACCCTTGTCCCTCAGTTCCATATCTCCATGGCTTTTCAACTCCTCCAGGGAAGGGGGACTCCACCACTGCCTTGGGCTATTCTATCCCAGGGTGCAGGGAAACAAGGAGGAGCAACAACAAAACTTACTTCCCCACTACCACCCTACTTCATCTTCCTAAAGCAGCTCCTGCTCCCTCTACACCATCCTCCAGCCTGCCTAAACAGCTCCTGCTCCACCACCACCATTTTTGCACCCATCCCAGAGCCAAGGGCAAGACCCTCAACCAGACATTATACCAGTAAGGAAGCCCAGCCAGCACCCATGGATGATATTGGAGTTGCAATCAATCCTGTTCCTAATAGCCGGGGGGCCACCAGGCCCCCCGGCCTTTGTTGTCACCACCACCATCACCCAGTGTGCACCACATGGGACTCACCAGTGATGAGAGGAGGATCCTCAGCCCAGATGGGCTCAGCTTAGGGCTGCTGCCTTTCCTGGGGGTATTAAATAGGGGAATGGGTGGGGTGAGCCAAGTGGCCACACCTGGGGTGGGAGGAGACTCCAACAGAGCCCAGGTGCTCTGGGGTTTGAGAGGAAAAAGGGGGGAAATGGGGCAGGTGGGGTGGGAAAGGAGCAGATATGGTGGGAAAGGGGAGGTGGTGGTGAAAGAAGAGGATTTTAAAATAACTTTTATTTTCCATAAACCTTTCATAATGCACAACTGCAGTTCATGGTTTGCTTTGCCTCCATGCAAAAAGAATAAACCCATCAATACTTCATAAAATAAAGCAGCATGGTGGCTATTACAATGAAACCTTTCCATCGTTATCGTTTTGCTTGGCGGGAAAATCTGTGCTTTTCAGATCAAAATAACAAGTTTTAACAACAATAAAAAAAAGTTCTCCAAGAGTGAATTTTTTCCCTGGATACCAGCAGACAACACCAGGATGATTGAGGGACTGTAGCACATGCCCTGTGAGGAGGGGCTGAGAGCACTGGGGCTTTTTAGTCTGGAGGGAAGAAGACTGAGTAGGCATTTAATAAATATTTATAAATATCTGAGGGCTGGGGGTCAGGAGGGAGTGGACAAGGTCTGCTCAGTTGCACCTTGTGATAGAACAAGGGGCAGTGGATATAAACTCCAGCACAGGAGGTTCCACCTCAACGTGAGGAGGAGCTTCTTCACTGTGAGGGTCACAGAGCACTGGAGCAGGCTGCCCAGAGAGGCTGCCCAGAGAGACTTTCAAGACCCATCTGGATGTGTTCCTGTGCAACCTGTGCTAGATTCTATGGTCCTGCTCTGGCAGGGGGGTTTGGGCTTGATGATCTTTGAAGGTTCCTTCCAACCCTTAACATCCTGTGATCTTATGAATTCCTTAGATAAACTCACCCAAGTCAGGATAGCATGTGCAAAGGCCTTGAGACCACGAAACGGGCTATCAGCTAAAGCATCCCAGCACCAGCACCAGAACATGGGATGCCATGGGATGTGGCTCAGTTGGTAGCGCATCAGACCCTTAATGGGAAGGTCGTGAGTTCAAGCCTGAAGTGGGCAGTAGTGTCCTCTCTACTCTAGTCATGAGGTGACAGGTTGGACTCGATGATCTTTGAGGTCTCTTCCAAACTTAGTGATACTGAACAAGAGGACACAGTCTCAAGCTGCACCAGGGGACGTTTAGGCTGGATGTTAGGAAGAAATTCTTTCTGGGAAGAGAGATTGGTCATTGGAATGTGCTGCCCAGGGAGGTGGTGGAGTTCACCATCACTGGAGGTGTTCAAAAAAAGGATTGGATGTGGCACTTGAAGCCATGGTTTAGTTTATCATAAGGTGTTGGGTGACAGGTTGGACTTGATGATCTCTGAGGTCTTTTCCAACCTTGTTGATTCTATGATTCTATGATTCTATGATCTAATTTGCAGCTGCTGTCTCTCCCCTGATCGTCTTTAATGAATATACAAACCATTTTGAGTGTAATGACATTAATTAGGTCAGAAAAATAAGAATACAAAATAGAACAGAAATATAGGAAAATAATATAGTAAAGAGAATTTTTAAAATCATGAAAGGAAATGTGTCTGCAGAGTGCATCCCATCCAGCTCCAGCTTTGAACTTGAAGGGTGCCCCAGTTTTTGCAAGGAGCAGCTGGGGGAATTGCTGCAGCTGAGCCTTTTGATATTAAAAGTAAAGACTCCTTGCAGGAGGAAAAAAGGGAGTCCCTTACACACCTATAATCTATTCTTTTGGGGGGGAGGAAAGTTGTTGATACCATGTTTGAAGTGATAAGCATAGTAAAGCTGTGTCAAGGGCTCTACACTACATATTTAAGCTAAAACTATTTAAAAACACACCCCATAATAACCAAAGAAGGCTGCATAACACCAAGTAGGCAGTGCAGAGGCTAGGCTGGTGGGTTTTTTTTCTTCCCATGCCTATAAATTTGAGTTGGCTTTGAAAAACTAGATGGTACTTTAAAACACAGGAGATTTAGGAAGAAAATTCCTGTTAGCAGTTGTTGAGAATGGTCAGTGTAAATCCCTACATATTAAGACAAGAATAAACTCCTGGAATTCAAACACTCTCTACGGAATAAAGAGAAGTTAGGAAGAAAAACCAACCCCAGAGGCTCAGATCTCCCAGCAGGGAGGCTGGGAGCAGCCGTCTTCAGACTTCAGTCCCTGCAAGCAGGTTCTGATGCCTGGGCACCTGCCTTGGCCCTTCTCATTTCCCAGATGGCCAGGTTTCTCCCGGCAGCCACTCCTGTGGGTGTTTTCCAGGTAGTAATGGACCAGCTAGGGTACCCACCCCAGGCACAAGAGTTGCATTTTTACCATTTCTGGGACTTGCTGTGTTAGGAACCCAGGTGTGCTGTAAGTGAACCAGCAAGCAAAAAACAAGGATGTGGCACTCTCTGTCCTTGCTGCTGCTGAAGCTGTGCAGCATGCAGAAACAAAAGATTACAAATTCACAGAATGAAGCACACTGACACAAAATTGAATTTACTGAGGAAGGCCAGCACTATCACCCACTGCTTAGGGAACTTGTTTGGGTGAATCCTCAGAGACTGTTACAATGGCTGCTTCCTATGAAGTGCAAAGGCATGAGGTAGCATGTTTTTAGGACTTAGTCTCACCATATCTCACCACCACCCCTAGACACCAACGGACACCAACTGAACTGTGGTAAGTGATTATGCTTCTGCTGCCAGTTTACTGCATGAGAAACCGTGTTCGCACTGACCCACTTTCAGGCCTCTGTGAGACACTGCTTTTCTCAGATGGTGCAGGATAATGGCTTGATTCAGGCAGCCAACTCCCCAGTGTGGCTGAAGCCTCAGACATCTCAGCATTGCCTTTCCCTGGGAAGCACACACACTTCCCCTCCTTGCCAAGGAAACCCTCTCCTGTCCAAGGAACCACACATCCCATAGGAGCAGCTGGAATTCTTCCCATGTGCTGGCACAGGCTCTCAGTAAGCAAGAGGCAATTAATGAACTTACCTTTCCTCAGCAAAAGCAGCTGAGGCCAGGTGTCTTGTTTCTCAGCTCCAAGTTATAACCCTGTAGCATGAAACAGGGCACTCCTAGCTGTAAAAGAGTGAGCAAGTCCATATTTCATTTTTGGAAAGCAAGGAAGCACAGGCAGAGGAAGAGATTCCTAATTAGTTCATAAACTGACAAATTGTTTATCCAAAGAAAAGCTACTTCATGTGTAATACTGAAACCCTGGCACAGAAGCAGTACCTCTGGCAGCCCTGCTGAGTGCCCCAACAAGCAGGCACAATCAGCCTGCCCCGGGATCCTGATGCATATTTCGGACAGGCTGGGCTAGTTGCAGATGGGAAGGCTGCATCTCACAATGCTTATCACCTACCTGCTTATCAGAGCAGTAGTACATGTACTTTCAGGTAAAAGTAATCCCAACTCTAAACCTTAAACCTTGCCACTAAATTTTGCAGTCCCTAGCCATTACTCACCTGAGCTGCAGCCAGTTCCCTCAACCATCCCAGCAGAGACTGCTCCTGGTTTTTTGCCCTGCTCAGGTTTTGCCTGCATGGTGAGTCACATCAGCTCAACAGAGCCTAAGGCTGTCATGGTAGGGCCAAACGCCCCAGGACAAACACAGACAGACACTAAGGTGTCCAGACATGGTCCCTCTTTCTCCCCTCCTTCCTGCAGAATGCCAGGGTAACATGGGAAAAGGAACAAAGGGGACAGGACCATGCATGTCTGGTAAACAACCCTGTATCTATGGTAAGGGCATGTCTTCTGGCCACAGCCTGGCAGAGCCCCTTCTTATTGGGTAGCAGAGGTAGTATAATGAATGTCCTACATTAGGGTTCCTCCTAAGCTCCAACTGATGTGAGCTGTTGAAAACACACTAGCATACCTGTTAGGAGTAACTTGGGCCAGATTTACAGCAGAGGCTGGGAGGGCAGCAGCCCTCTAATTACAACTACCCTGCCAGGTTCATAAGATGCAGAAACCAGCATGCAGCCTCTCCCAGCACATACAGCTGCACACAGCTTTACCAGCAGCTCTTATAACCCAGGAAAGGTCTTGCTGCAAAATACAATCTCTCCAAATGTTTGGCTCCCTTGATGTTTATGTATTATGTATAAAAGTATCTCCATTTCCTTTGCTTTGGAATATTCTCTGACTTTCTGTGTCTACCTCTCATTTCATTGGTGGGAACAGGGGCAACAGATGCTCCTATAGTAGTGCTTTTTAGCCATTATACCCCAAAAGGAAAAAGAGGCACAGAACAGAGCCCAACTGTGCAGCCAGAAGGTGATGAGAGGTGAGAAGCAGCAGCTTCACTTGATTATGTTGTCATGGACCTCTAAAGGTCCTTTAGAGGATCACAAGGGTATGTGGATGAGTCCTTCTAGACTATTTATTATTTTGTCTCCATTTTTATGTCTCCTTTTTATTTGTCTGATCTCTAAGGGAAACAACTCCAACATTACCAATCTCCCTTGATATGAGAGTTTTCCTCTACTCCAATCATGTTTGTCACCCTTCCCTGAACTCTTTTTAATTGTCTTGTTATTACTTTGAACAAAGATGGATGGAACAGCAGAAGCAGTTCTCCAGCCACACGACTTGTGAACTGCAGAAAAACAGGTCAAGGCTAGACTGAACTCTGGAGGAGCTCTGGAAAGGTCAGTGGAATTACCTCAGGAATGAGCATACTCCTCTTCAGTCAAGTTTCTTGCCAAATTCAGAGTCCTTAGTGCTGTTTAGGCGGCAAAAAGCAACTGTTGCTGACAACAGGCTGTCTGCAGGGCATGCAGCTGAATTCATGTCAAACATTTTTATCTGGAAATGTGGATACACATGAGCTGTATTAAGCATTTTAGCAAAATCATGCTGAAACTTGTCTACAGAGTTGCAACATCTGACCAAAGGAAAATACCGGGGGGCCACCTCAGACTCCTCCTCATATCACTGCCAAAAGGGACAGAAAATCCACTACCAATTCATTAGGCTTTTGTCTTCTGTTTCCATGGCTTGTGTCGTCGAGAGTTATTCTCCCTACAAAGATGTTTCTTTGTTTTTATTTTTACTAAATCTTTCATTTAGATGCACCACTCAATGCCATAAATTAATGCACCACTCAGAATATGCTGCTTTTCACTTCCATTTCAAATTGCCTTGTTTTGACATTATGCTCAAGAATAAATAGGAGACCTTGATTTTCTGCAACATTTATTATTTTGTGCATCTTTCACTTTGTGTTGACTCTATTCATACATTTAGTTTTCTGTCTGCTTTCTGAATCAAGCAGCTGTGGTCCCTCCATCTCCCTTTATACAGAAATACTTCCAGGATTTTACATGATGCCTGTTAGTGTGGCAAGATTCTACTTTGTCCAAATATTCTGTAACATAAAGGAAAGCTGATGCAATAAAACCAACCTCCCAATGACTATAACAATGAGTTACCTTTGTGTATGTTCTTGGACTTCGGCGACTTTCAATCATGCAAACAAATTTGGACCAGCAACTTGAGTGGTGACATCCATTTTATAAGCCTATAGCCCTTGCAATCACTGATCTAATCCCACATTAGCTGACAGGAGTTAGAATCACAGAATTGTTTTGCTTGGATAGAAACCTTTAAGATCATTGAGTTCCACTAAGTCTGGTGCTAAACCATGTCCCTTACTATAACAACTATGACTCTTTTAAACACTTTTGGGGATGGTCATTCAACCACCTCCCTGGGGAGCCTGTTCCAGTGTTTCATAACCCTTTCAGTGAAGAAGTTTCTTTTAACATGCAGTCCAAACCTCCCTTGGTAAAACATGAGGCCATTTCCACTCATCCTATCACTTCTTATGAGGTAGAATAGGACACCCACCTCTTTACAACCTCCTTTCACATTCTTCCAACCCTCCTCAGCTCCTGGGGTGCTTTTCATCCATCCATTTAAGGGCACTATAGAAATAAAGTAAGAAGGAGGCATAATCAGATGAAATGAACTGAGATGAGCCACATAACAGGGCAGTGCTGGAAAAACCCATCACTGGTCTATCTCTCAGTAACACCTTCATGCCCTAGGCCTGCAAGATTTTTCCTCAGGCAGATGTTTTCAACTTGGCAGTGACTGTAATTGCTTTCTGTATTAGGGTGCATGATGCGGTATGTTGATTTGTATTCTGAAGACATCTGAAGAGTCAGTATTAACAGAGAAACAACCAGCAAATGCCAAAGCACATGTCTACTCATATGTATGTTAGTGTCAAGCTCAGAGAGGCTTCTACAATCTTGAAAGTCTTCATCAAGAACTAAACCAAAAGGCTGACAGTAGCCCAGTTTCATGAAAGGTTTTATGAACCTCTGCAGAATGCCTAATCACCAGCTGTAGTGACAGCCACCATGCAAGCATCAGTCTCCCCTCCTACCTGCACCAGAACACCTACATCCTTCACCACCTTGGGGCTGGGCTGAGCTAGGCTCAAGAGCTGACCTCCTTCGCTACCAAGGCAAAGGACTGCACAGACACAACCTGCTGGTTCCCAGCTGGACTCTGCTGAATGAGAGCGTGTCACAGATCTCTCTAAGACTTTCAGTCGAACCCAGCCAAAGAGATATTCATGAAATCTCACTTTAAATCCCATTCCATTTAAAAAAATGCTGTCCCCTTGAGATTTTTTTTCAGCACTTGCAAACCTGCCAGGTTTTTTAACATATAAATAGGAACATTTAGTTAGAAAACAGGGACATGATTCTAACTCTATCAAAATACATCTGATAGAGCTTTTAGGAGACAAAGAATTGAATAGATTCCCTGCTTTTAAAGAACAGTTAAAGCCCATCTTTCATTATAGCAAGACCTGGGAGGAATGGCTTTGATCTCTCAATATTATTGGAGCAAAGGCAGTTAATACCTACTTCTAGAGTAGCAGCATTAGCTTTTGTACAGAATTCTTTAAATGACTTTCAGGGCCATTAAAGTCAATTGTAAAACACAAATGCATTTACCTAACCAGAATTTCCCCAGCAGATCAGTCCACAAAAGGCTTTAGATGTTGCAGTATCAAGTGTTGCAATTCTGAACTTTTGGTGGTTTTGGCCAGCTTCAGCCCACTAACTTTGGAAATCTTAGGAAAGAAAAAAAGTCTTGCTGAGCTCCTCTGAAGTCAATGCAGAACACCAGGCAACAATTTAGGCTGACTGTTACAGGGGATGAAGAGATCTTGGTCCTCACAGAAATATTCAGTCCTGCATAATGTGCCTAGGCTCCCTGTTAAAATACGTGGAGACATCCACATGCCTCTGAAAGACATGTAGGAAGTTATATAAATAACAATGGCATTTTTTAATAACACAAGAAATGAATTGTCCTGCTGTCTACAAGCCATGGAACGCTGGCACAGCATGTTTGTCAAATATCATAAATAAGGTTTTATCTCGTGGTCTGAGGAATCAAGCTTTAAATAGGCAGATCTGGTTTAGAAACAAAAATACACTATTAGGAGACAAGATCAGCTGTCAGCAGCAGAAGAATAGAATAGAATAGAATAGAATAGAATAGAATAGAATAGAATAGAATAGAATAGAATAGAATAGAATAGAATAGAATAGACCAGGTTGGAAGAGACCTTCAAGATCATTGTGTCCAACCTATCATCCAACACCACCCAACCAACTAAACCATGAAACCAAGCATCCTGTCAAGTCTCCTCCTGAGCAACTCCAGCGATGGTGACTCCACCATCTCCCCAGGCAGCCCATTCCAATGGGCAATCACTCTCTCTGTGTAAAACTTCCTCCTAACCTCCAGCCTGAACCTCCCCTGGTGCAGCCTGAGACTGTGTCCTCTTGTTCTGGTACTGGCTGCCTGGGAGAAGAGACCAACCTCTACCTGTCTACAGCCTCCCTTCAGGTAGTTGTAGAGAGCAATAAGGTCACCCCTGAGTTTCCTCTTCTCCAGGCTAAGCAACCCCAGCTCCCTCAGCCTCTCCTCATAGGGCTTGTGTTCCAAGCCCCTCACCAACTTTGTTGCCCTTCTCTGGACACGCTCCAGCAAGTCAACAAAGCCTGTGTGCAGCACTGGGAAGAGGCTAGACAAAATTACATGAGGACCACCCCTGATGAGGAATGGAAAATCGTGTGTTTTAAGCAAAGTAGCAGCCCAAAGAAAAGGAAATATCAGCATCAAACAATGAAAAAAAAAAGGGGGGGGATGGATAAAAAAAACAACAAACAAACCACAACCCACAAACCTAAGAACTCAGAAAACAGAAAAATTGTAGAAAGAATAAGAGCCACCAAGGTCAACAGCTGACAAAAGAAGCCTCCACAAAGTATTTGTGACCTGGAAAAGAACAGTCTTCTTTTCATTTATATCTACTAGGGTTGGTTTTCTTGTTTTGGTTGTTTGTTTCTTTTTTTCTGATTACAGAGCACTACAAAACCCTTTTGTGCAATATATTTATTCCTGTACTGATTTTATGCCAGACAGAGTGTGGAATTTGCCCCAAGAGGGTAAATAACCACACGTAATCAGAATTTGGTAGTTAAATGAAAATAGTATTTACAAAAGTAGATTAAATACAAAAGTTAACTAAATACAATAGGTAATAAACATATATCTATGCATACATATAATGCAATATAGCTCAGGCTCCCCTGGACAAAAAACCCAGAGGGCTGTTGCCAGCCAACAAATATTCCCTCTCTCACCCCTTCCACTCTTCTTACCATAACCCAAACAAGCAAGCAAGCAAGACCAGAAGGAGAGGCAGGGGGAAAAGAAGGAAGGAGAGGGCAGAACAAGCTGTGCTTCAGATTATGTAGGAATTTTGCAGACCAATGGAATGGGATAAAGATACCTCTTATGCTGATAAAGATATCTCTTACGCTGATCAAGATATCTCTTATGCTGATCAAGATATCTCTTATGCTGAGCCAGCAGTGTGCCCAGGTGGCCAAGAAGGCCAGTGGCATCCTTGCCTGCATCAGAAATGCAGGTGGGGGTTGTTCTCTTCTCCCAGGCAACCAGCACCAGAACAAGAGGACACAGTCTCAAGCTGCACCAAGGGAAGTTTAGGCTCGAGGTGAGGAGAAAGTTCTTCACTGAGAGAGTTGTTAGCCATTGGAATGGGCTGCCCAGGGAGGTGGTGGAGTCACCATCCCTGTAGGTGTTCAAGAAGGGACTGGACATGGCACTTGGTGCCATGGTCAAGTGGGCATGAGGTCTTGGATGACAGGTTGGACTTGATGATCTTTGAGGTCTTTTCCAACCTTGTTGATTCTATGATTCTATGCTTTTATGATCATGTTCTCTTCAGCCCCTGGGGATTGTCCAGCCTCCTGGACTCTCTTGAATTCTCTGGAAAAAACACCTATTTACCATAGGACAATAGCATACTAGCCCTAAACCTGTAATAATTCCTTATTTTACTAAGGAACACACACTTAATATGCATACAAAAATATTTTATAATAAGGTTAGACATTCTTTAACTTCATAGTGAAAATGAAAATTACATGGCTTTCAACAATTAAGAGGAGAATCACTTTCAGGTTAATGAGAAGATTTGTCTGATTAACCTTCTCCACAGTCAGTGACTTCTAATGGTCCACTGGTCATCCATGCCTAAGCAGTGTTGCCAAATGAATTCAATCCATGCCCAAACTTGTATTTATAGAAACAATTGCAGGCCACTAGATAAAATCTTGAACCCTGTGTCAGTCGATTAATGACAGGAAAATCATGCTTAGAGTATTGAGCATCTTAAAGATGCACTCTGCATGACCAAATTGTCAGAGTTTACAGTCTCACTGGTACTATATACCCAGGTGAGAACTGAGTCATACAAGGAAAGAGGGTCACAAGCAATAAAATAATCTCCAGATATTTTAACATGTTGATTAAAATACTTCAGCATAGTTGTGGCTAAAAGGTAATAGTGCTTAGTAATTGGCAAATGGCATTCCTGTTTGTAAAATGAGTTTGTGGCCTTAATGCAGTTAGCAGCAGTGAGAAGGTAGCTCTATTATTAAAACCTCTTGTGCTCTGATGGAACAGTCTGGTGGATATGGGGAGGCCTGTGGATGTGGTCTACCTGGACTTCAGCAAGGCCTTTGACACCATCCCCCACAGTAAACTGCTGTCTAAGCTGTCAGCTCGTGGCTTGGACCGCAACATTCTGTGCTGGGTTAGGAACTGGCTGGAGGGCCAAGCCCAGAGAGTGGTGGTGAATGGTGCCACATCCAGCTGGCGGCCAGTCACTAGTGGTGGCCCCAGGGATCAGTGCTGGGCCCCATCCTCTTTAACATCTTCATTGATGATCTGGATGAGGGGGTTGAGTCAGTCATCAGCAAGTTTGCAGATGACACCAAGTTAGGAGCAGATGTTGGTCAGTTAGAGGATAGAAAGCTCTGCAGAGGGACCTTGACCGACTGGACAGATGGGCAGAGTCCAATGAGATGGCATTCAACAAGTCCAAGTGCTGAGTGCTGCGCTTTGGCCACGGCAACCCCAAGCAGAGCTAAAGGCTGGGGTCAGAGTGGCTGGAGAGCTCCCAAACAGAGAGGGACCTGGGGGTACTGATTGACAGCTGCCTGAATATGAGCCGGCAGTGTGCCCAGGTGGCCAGAAGGGCCAATGGCATCCTGGCCTGCATTAGGAATAGTGTGGCCAGCAGGAGCAGGGAAGTCATTGTGCCCCTGTACTCTGCATTGGTTAGGCCACACCTTGAGTACTGTGTCCAGTTCTGGGCCCCTCAGTTTAAGAAGGGCATCGAGACACTTGAGCGTGTCCAGAGAAGGACAACAAGGCTGGTGAGAGGCCTTGAGCACAAGCCCTATGAGGAGAGGCTGAGGGAGCTGGGATTGTTTAGCCTGGAGAAGAGGAGGCTCAGGGGTAACCTCATTGCCCTCTACAACTACCTGAAAAGTGGTTGTAGCCAGGAAGGGGTTGGTCTCTTCTCCCAGGCAACCAGCACCAGAACAAGGGGACACAGTCTCAAGCTGCGCCAGGGGAGATTTAGACTCGAGGTGAGGAGAAAGTTCTTCACCAAGCGAGTCGTTCGTCATTGGAATGTGCTGCCCGGGGAGGTGGTGGAGTCACCATCCCTCGAGGTGTTCAAGACGAGATTGGACGTGGCACTCGGTGCGATGGTCTAGTCATGAGGTCTGCGGAGACAGGTTGGACTCGATGATCCTCGAGGTCTCTTCCAACCTTAGTTATACTGTGATACTGTGATACTGTGAACAAGGGCTGGAGTTTGAGAAGCCAAAATTAGGAGATAAGAATGTTTATTGCTGTGGTTAAATTGTCCTCATAGAAAAATTCCTTTTTCCAGTCTCTGTTACAGAAATCAATACAAGTGTCCTCTTCCTGAAGCTATGAAGTAAATACCTGAAATGCCATTAATTATACTTTTAAAAATAAAAACAGACCCCACAATGTGCAGGTGGAAATCAGGTGCTGGACTATAGTCTTTCAGGTACTCAAAGGGATTGTTCTGGGAAAAGATGTGTGAAACCTTTTAGGATTCTTGTTGCCATGCTTGAGGTCATAAATCAAGTCCTAGCTGCCAGATGTTAAGAGCTGTTCATGTAGGTGGATTGCTACACAATTTCTTCTATAATATTTGTTGAGCTTTTCTTTGAAATATATAGCATTGGCCTCTGTGCAAAAAATGGTAATGGACTCATCAGACTAGTGGTCTGGTAAAATATGGCAATTCTTCTGTTCCTGTGACAATTAAGAAAGGATAACAATCTTGCTCTCTATAACTACTTGAAAGGACACTGGGAAAAGGCTGGTGTTGGTGTCCTCTCCCAGGTAATCAGTGATAGAACAAGAGGGAATGGCATCAAGCTATGACTGGGTAGGCTTAGAGTGGATAGTTGTGACCGTTTGAGGTGGTGCCTTTAACAAAGGGACACCATGGCCGAATGTTTTACAAACAAGACAGGTCTAAACTAATTTCATTGGTGGATTGGTAGAAAGCAACTTTGATTCCCAGTGAGACTAGTCTCAGTTTTGCACTTTCTCCTTCTGCAGCTCACAGCTTCTGGGCTTTTGGCCAGACTGACCTTGAACAGATAAGGCCTCCACTAACACATTTGCTCTAACCATATAACTGCTTTTAATGAACAATTGCTCTTTTTTCTCTCTTTCTAACCCTCTTTGGGGAAAAAGGGGAGAGAAGGGGGTACAAGGGGAAGGGAATCTCATTCCTGTGTTACTTTGCTGTATATTTCTGTGTATATATTGTAAATACTGTAAATTGTGTACATATATATATATATCTTGCAGCCCCACTTGTAAATACAGCACACAATCCTTTGCTAATCTGGCTGTAGTTTTTATATTCTTTCAATTTTCTTCCCTTTACTTACAGGAGGGGGGAAGAAGGTTTGAGGCCTTCCCCTCAACCCTCGACAATAGTAGAAAAAAATTTTCACAGAAAGAGTGGTCAGGCATTGGAATGGTGTAGTGGGTTGAGAGAGAAGGCCTAGCTTTCTCTCCCCCACAAAGAGGAAACTGAGCTAACTCAGCTGGAGAAGCAAAAGGAATGCTATATTTTACAAGCAATGTGGAAAGGCAGGTTAGATATACACAATATATACAGTATTTACTATATATATATATAAATATACATCAAGGAAAAGAAAGAATACAGGAACGAAATTCCCTCCTCCGGACAGAGGAGGGTTCCCCCCCTGTACCCCACTCTCTCCCCCTACCTCCCTTTTTTCCCAAAGAGGGTTAGAAAGAGAGAAAAAGGCAGTGATTAAGGAAATTAGTAGGCCTCATGCAGGATTAGTGCTTATCTTTATCCAAGCTCAGGACTCCGGCTGCTCAGAAGCAGACAGGCTGGAAAAGCAGGACAGAGAGAAACTGAGAAAAATTCCAACTGAACTCAAAACTTAAAGTTGCATTCTACCAATCTACCAATGAAACTCGTTTGGAATATCTGATGGTTTTCGTTATTATTCCAAAACATTCAGCCAGAGTGTCCCAGCACTGTCCCTTTCTTAAAGGCACAGCCTCAAACGGTCACAAATGGGAAGCCCAGGGAGGTGGTTGAGTCACCAACCCTGGATGTGTTTAGAGGTCATTTGGATGTGGTGCTTGGGGATATGGTTTAGGGGTGAACCTTGTAGAGTAAGGTTATCGGTTGGATTAGGTGATCTCGAGGGTCTTTTCCAACCTGAATGTTTCTGTGATTCTGTGGTTCTGTGAATTCATTATTCATTATTCATTATTGGATAAGTTGATTTTTCTCATTATGAACATTTGAGAAGGGCAGCAAGGCTGGTGAGAGGCCTTGAACACAAACCCTATGAGGAGAGGCTGAGGGAGCTGGGATTGTTTAGCCTGGAGAAGAGGAGGCTCAGGGGTGACCTCATTGCCCTCTACAACTACCTGAAAGGTGGTTGTAGCCAGGAAGGGGTTGGCCTCTTCTCCCAGGCAACCAGCACCAGAACAAGGGGACACAGTCTCAAACTGCGCCAGGGGAGGTTTAGACTCGAGGTGAGGAGAAAGTTCTTCACCGAGCGAGTCATTCGTCATTGGAACAGGTTGCCCAGGGAGGTGGTTGAGTCATCGTCCCTGGAGGCGTTCAAGAGGAGATTGGACGTGGCACTTGGTGCCATGGTCTAGTCACGGGGTCTGTGTTGATAGGTTGGACTCGATGATCCTCCAGGTCCTTTCCAACCTAAGTTATACTGTGATACTGTGATACTGTGTTACAGACAAAGAAAGGTCCAAACTTTCAGTTATGACTGTTGTTCCAAAGTAGATATGATTCCCTCTAGAGAAACTTTGCATTGGTTAGAGGGTTCATTGAGATCAGAATTTTGAGAATAAAGACTTCATTAGTAGGCCAAATGTTGTTTCAGGCTTCAGTCAGGCTCATATCTGCATTTAAAAAATCAAAGGAAAAACTGAAAACATGGAATATTACAAATGAATATGTGTTTGTGCATGCTTGTGATGCAAAGTTGAAAAAGATGAGGTGATTAGAAAATTGAATCATAGTATGTGTTAAGTTTCAAGTGCCAGCTATTTGGCCCTGAGAAATGGATCTTTTTTGCCAGATTCTGGTTTTTCCAGAGGCCTAAAGGACAGACCCTGCCTCTCACCTTACATTGGTGTGGGCATGGATTGTGACCTTTGGTATCAGGGATACACCTGCTTCACCCATAGCCCCATGGGTCTAACAACTGCACTGAGGGAAGCATCTGGCCAACAACTTGTTTTTTTCAGCACAACTTTTTGGATCATTTTTTGTTAATGATGTTATTGACCTTCCTCTCAGGAAGTTCCTCTCCTGTGTGAACACTATTAACTCTATTACTTTAAAAAGGGAAGGTGTTTCTTCTCATTTTAACAGAGCAGAGAGCATTCTAAAAATGGCATGGAAAGGAAGGGTACTAGAGCATAAATACCTCTGCTGCTTACATTCAGCCACCTCAGACTAACAGAAATTATTCTCTTTCTCATTACCTAACATATAGATTGTGAGCAAAAATGGGCAAACTATCTCTTTGTCATAACAGTCAGAAAATGTGAGCCCAATGTAGGTCATTGCTTCACTTAGGCTTACCTGTGAGGAAGTGAGTGTCATCCTTCTTTTACAACACAAAAAGAAAGAAAAGTATTTAATCAATATAAACAATGTACAGGAGAAATCCCTAGGAGACAGGTCAAGAATATGTTCTGGTAAGTAAAAGGTAAAAGCCTGAGGAGGCAGGTCAGAAAAATATTTTGAGAGACAGTTGGCTAAAGCAATCAAAAGTAGCTAAACCTTTCTGAAACATGCTGTGAGCTGGCAGCCTTCCAGGTAATCAATAAGGTCCAGAGGGCTTCCAGAAAGAGAAAAGCTAAATGGCCTCCACAACCAGGAAAGAGAATCTTAGGGAGATCCCCATTGCATGGGCTTTCCTGGTGAGAACAAATAGGAGAATATTTAGGACAGGTCAATAAAACAGGTAGTAATGAATCAGCAGGAGCATATCACATTTCCTCAGGACTGTAAAAGAGCTGCTAGCTGCAGTGTACAACCCTCCACGTAAAAGGTGTTAAGGGAATAAATAGGCAGATGTGATCACAGTGTTGGAAAAGAAGAGATCTACAGACCTGTGATTCTGATTTGGGAACATTAACCTAGGAAAACCAGGATAAACCATAGAACCAAGAGACCAACTGGGCAAATGCAATACAATTGGAAAAAAAATAATCCACTGACTTCTGCAAGGAGAAAATCTCACCTCGTAATCCACTGAGCTCTTTGGAAAGTCAGTTAGAGCACGTGCTGCAGTGGTGCTGTTGATGCAGCATACTTGTGTTTCCTAAAGCTATTGACAAGGGCCCTCCCAAAAGGTTTTTAAATAAATAAAGCTCTTGTAGTGAAAAAGAAAGGCTAGGGACAAAAGGTCACTTCTTTTTCTTCTAAAGAAGGGAGATTTCCAGAGGAGTCACACCAACATGTATGAAGCCGTGTGCTCTGTTTACCCATAAATCATCTGAGAAAAGTGAATAGCAGCTTGGCAGAGCTTGTTGATGACACAAAAGAGTTTAGGGCAATATAAACAAAAGCTGACTGCTACGTGACAGAGACAGCTCACAGTACAACACACTTGGGATTCATCTAACCTAACCACAGACATCTACAACATAGCTGTTAGAGAAACCAAGAGTCACCTGAGGCTCCTTTCATACTCAGTGGAGGGAAACAGATATTTTTAAGGCTCAGTTCCTCAGGTCTGTTTGGGATATATACATACTAGTATTGGAGGCATCACAACCCTAGAGATGCCTCTTTCTTGCTGCTGCCTGTACCGGGAACACATGGCAACTGGCTCAGATGCCATTCATCTATGTTTAGCCTGACAAACATGCTTTGACTATGCAAACAGTAAAATAACAGACAACAGTCAATGTCAATAAATGTAAAGTAATGAATATGGAGGATAGACACATATAACTTAATGGATATTAAATTGGCTATTACAGTTCCAAAAAGAGAACCAGAAGTCACTGCTGGTAGACCTGTAGGAAGCTTTCAGTTCATTGTTAACAGTGGACAGTAAGACACATGGCTCTGTCAAGTGCAAGAGATCTGGGGACTGCTAGTGCAAAACACCACAGGTACAGTGTAGAATAGGTCAGATGGGTGCCTTATTAGCCATGATCACAAGAGGACATTTGGACTGCATTGCCCTTCCCTAAGGGACTGCAGCCTACATATTGTGTCAGGAATAAAAACCAAACCAGAAAACAAATTATGGCTTGTGCTCATGGTGTGGATTTACCCTGTCTTACTGGTAGCAGTTCAGGTCCCATCATCTGAAAAATGATTGTAAAAATGGTACAAGTTTAGGACAAATGCAAAAGGACATCTTCTGAATGGCAAAAAGTTAAAGCAACAGACTTTATTATCTGGAAAAAGACACATTTAAGGTAAATAAAATCATAAGTGGTGTGGAGAAGATGCTTGCTTATTTGCTCTTTGTTGTAATTCTACCAATATAAATGGAAGGAAGAAAATGTAAGTCTCAGAACTGTCTTCTCATCACGGTTATATTGACAACAGCATCAGTCTGAACCTAAAGTAGTGAAAGCCACAAAAGACTGTACTCCACTGTGGCCAGCTCCCAGGAGGTGGTGTGTGGGTGGGAACAGCAGAAGGAAGAAGTTCAAGGGCAATCTTTGGGGGAAACTCTAGATGAGAGAACAAACAAGAAGTTAAAAGAAAGGTCATCACACACCATGCAACATGCAGCTGGAGAGGCAGGGTACTGCTGAGAGAGGCTGTGCAGAATGAAGGGTTCAGAGCTGAGAGAAACAAAAAGCTTGGAGAAGCCCTGTGCATAATGGAATATAAGTCAAATAATCATGTGGTTTCTTAAACCTTTCTTAATCCTCTGACAGCGTAGTGCCTAAGCATAAAGGCAGGACACTTGCTGGGTTGTTGACAGTGAATCCCAGGGAAGCACGTTCCCTTGCTGTAGGTAGATTATCCAGAGCTGCCTTTAGCACAGGACCAGTGAGTAATCGCCTGGGGCATCATTTAGCAGACAAAGTTTAAAAGAGTCATAATAATGCACAGTGGAACAGAAGCCTAGGGCAGAGAGCTGGAAACACTGAAACACCTCTCAATCCAACAGATTGATCAGAACTGGCATCCTTCCACAGCAAGTGACCTCAGAAGAATCCTGCAAAACTGCACTGTGTTTGATATATAGTATAGATTATATAAATATATAATATTTTCAACAGTCTGAATATAATATTTGGGAAAATGTCTACACTGCTGATCAAAGATCAATTCTTAGTAACTGCCAAAACTGGAAATCAAACAGCTTGCAACAAAAGATTGTGAATAAGGATTTCTGTGTGGGAGACCCTCCAAACACAGAGAACATGATGAAAAATGGCAGAAGAAGAATTAAAAGTATGTAGAAATATTTTTCTATGTCCTTCACATTGGGGACACAACAGCTCCATACAGGAAAGGAAGCAGACGTGTCGCAGCCGCTTAGAAATGCATCAGCTGATATTCTGTCCCTCCTGAAGGAAAACAAAAGAGCTGACTCAACATTTAACAGACCTGTGTGCTAACGTGGGATTAAACAGAATGTTTAAACCACAACCTTTGCAGAGAAATGCAGAGCTAATCCTTCTTTCTGGAAAGAGGCACAAGCTCAGTTTTCTCTATAGACCCTCTAGCACTTGTCATTAGAGCAGAAGCAACAGCAGAGGCTGGGAAGGTGGACAGCAGAGGCTGGAATGGGGGACAGCAGAGGTGGGACAGCAGTGGTGATGGCACTAGCTTTGGTGGCTGTGCTAGGCTGAGGCAGCCCCCTTCCCCACCCCTGGCAACAATAAACACTCAGACAAACGGATTGCTAAAGTGATGGAAAGTTTAAATAGAAAGCAGTGAACATTTACAGAAAGCCAAAAGAGCAGTGACAAAGAAAGATCCCAAAACAGACCCAGAGAGATCCCCTCCCCACCTGAGGGTACACCCAAGACCCCCAGGGCTCCTTCTTCCCCCTCCCACTGCTAGGCTAGTCTCAGTTGGCCAGATCTGAGACTGCCCATCCCCCCATGGCCTTGGGCCCAGCCAGGCCCAAAGCCAGGAGACATCTCCCCCAGTTACCGCCTGACGGAGGAGGAAGAAGAGAGGAGATGCTAGACTCCGCACTGCATCATATAGTGGTGCAAAGAATTGTGGTAGGAAATACTACATAATTTCCTGTGTCCACCCCTCTGGGCTGGACTTCTGGACACAGGAAGTAAACATTGCAGGGGGGCACCCAGCTCAAACTGCAACAGTGGCTTCACCCTCTCCCTGAATCCAAGCATGCTACTGCTGACCTTGAAACACTCAGCACATCGGCAGGAATTTGCCCAACCCCTCCATAGGGGTGTGGAGCATCAAGTCTCTGCATTTTCTGGCCTCTTCTTTGTTCAAAAACTCATGCTGGATTGTCTAAAATTGTGTGGTTAACAACTTATTTAATACAATATTGATTTCCCCCTCCAACCCTCCCCCCTCCTTATGCTTTAGGAAATAGGATCTTGCAGCACTTTGATGAAGTACTGTAGTTTCCTCCAACTCTTTTCAAGGTCTAACTGAAAGTTTAAATCCTAAACAATGTTTCCTGTTAAATTATATCCATATTTCCTGCAAGTCCTATAAAAATAAAATATGACCACCAAGGTCAGTGATGAAAGAGAACACCACAATTTTTCTGATTTCTCCAGTGGTAGAGATCCAGCCACACATCAAATAAACAGGTGAGTGTGGTTTTGAGAGGAAAACGCCCTCACCGAAAAACAGAGGGATGAAACAATAAAATCTGGAATCATTACTCACTAATCAAAACAAAACTAAGTGGAAACTAAGTGGTATCACAGAATCACAGAATTTCAGGGGCTGGAAGGGACCTCGAAAGATCATCTAGTCCAACCCCTCTGCCAGAGCAGGATCACCTATGGCAGGTTACACAGGAACGCATCCAGACGAGTTTTAAGTATCTCCAGAGAGGGAGAATCCTCAAGCCCCCTGGGCAGCCTGTTCCAGTGCTCTGTCACCCTCACAGGGAAAATTTTTTTCCTCATATTTACATGACACTTCCTATGCCTCAACTTCCACCCACTGCTCCTTGTCCTGTCATTGGGCACCACCAGGAAGAGCCTGGCTCCATCCTCTCGAGACTCACTCTTTACATACTGAAAAACATTAATGAGGTCATAGTATCATAGTATCAATCAGGGTTGGAAGGGACCACAAGGATCATCTAGGTCCAACCCCCCTGCCATGGGCAGGGACACCCCACACTACATCAGGCTGGCCAGAGCCTCATCCAGCCTGGGCTTAAACACCCCCAGGGATGGGGCCTCAACCACCTCCCTGGACAACACATTCCAGGGCTTCACCACTCTCATGGTGAAGAACCTCCTCCTCACATCCAGCCTGAATCTCCCCACCTCCAGCTTCATTCCATTCCCCCTAGTCCTATCACTACCTGAGACCCTGAGAAGTCCCTCCCTAGCCTTCCTGTAGCCCCCTTCAGATACTGGAAGGCCACAATTAGGTCACCTGGGAGCCTTCTCTTCTGCAGACTGAACAGCCCCAACTCCTTCAGTCTGTCCTCATAGGAGAGGTGCTCCAGCCCTCTGATCATCCTCGTGGCCCTTCTCTGGACACCTTCCAGCACCTCCACATCCCTCTTGTAATAGGGGCTCCAGAACTGAACACAGTACTCCAGGTGGGGTCTCACCAGGGCTGAGTAGAGGGGGAGGATCACCTCCCTCGACCTGCTGGCCACACTTCTCCTGATGCAGCCCAGGATCTGATTGGCTTTGCGGGCTGCAAGTGCACATTGAGAGCTCATGTTGATCTTTTTGTCCACCAGCACCCCCAAGTCTCTCTCCTCAGGGCTGCTTTCCAGCCAGTCACTGCCACCTCTCAGTCTCCTCTTCTCAAAGCTACAGAGCCCCAGGTCCCTCACTCTCAGTGATATCTATATCTTGAAGAAAAAACTTTTAAAAGTAGTATGTCTAATTCGGATAGCATAAAGTAAATGCAATTAGATAGGATATATATAATAAAGCCAAACTTAAAAACTCTACAAATCTAAGATCTGGCCTTTGTATGAGGGCAGCAAGCCCCAGTGGGGCCCACCTCCCTGGGCAGCCTATTCCAAAGGCTAACAACTCATTCTCTGAAGAACTTTCTCCTTACCTCCAGCCTAAACTTCCCCTGGTGCAGCTTGTCCAACCTATCACCCAACACCTCATGACGAGCTAAACCATGGCTTCAAGTGCCACATCCAATCCCCTCTTAAACGCCTCCAGGGATGGGGACTCCACCACCTTTCTGGGCAGCCCATTCCAATGGCCAATAACTCTTTCTGTGAAGAACTTTCTCTTCACCTCAAGCCTAAACTTCCCCTGGTGCAGCTTGAGACTGTGTCCTCTTGTTCTGTTGCCGGTTGCCTGGGAGAGGAGACCAACCCCCACCTGTCTACAACCTCCCTTCAGGTAGTTGTAGAGGGCAATGAGGTCTCCCCTGAGCCTCCTCTTCTCCAGGCTAAACAATCCCAGCTCCCTCAGCCTCTCCTCATAGGGCTTGTGCTCAGGGCCTCTCCCCAGCCTTGTTGCCCTTCTCTGGGCACATTCAAGTGTCTCAATGTCCTTCTTAAACCGAGGGGCCCAGAACTGGACACAGGACTCAAGGTGTGGCCTAAACGCTGCCTACGGAAAGAACATTTTAAAGATTTGCCAGTTTCTATTTTTCTGGTGAATTTGTAACTGAAGCGTTCCCATGAAAATGTATTTTAAATCTAATTCTGGACTCCTGTCTTTTTTTTCTCCCCATATGAGTTTCCTGAAATAGGCATTTTTAAAATTTTTTTTTTTTTGCCTGAAACCTTCTAACTTTTCTGTACGATACTAATTCTTTCTGACAGAGTACCAAAGACAGTGGATATATCCTGGAAGCCTTTCCGAACAGGATTTTCAGGTTCCCCAAGTGAAAAGCTTCTGACTGCACAGCAGTTTTAACCAGCTTTAAAATTTGTGTCACTCACACAGGAACAAATGCACTCTTGGTTAGAAGAGCTCATGATCTTCAACCATGTTTACACTTTGTTTAAATCTTAGATAAACATGAGTTTAGTGCAGATAACTGAAACCATTCTAAAGTGTAGTCTACACACTAATGGCAACTTAAATCAGCTGAGGGTCTAGTGAGAGATGCTTATCCAGATTGCCTGTCTGCATATTTTCAGCCTACTCTGAAAGAGATTATGGTGGAGAAAGTCATAGGTAAATATTGTTATCTCCGGTACATTATAGAACAGAACAGAACAGAATAGAATAAACCAGGTTGGAAGAGACCTTCAAGATCATCACATCCAACCTATCATTCAACACCACCCAACCAACTAACCCATGCAACCAAGCACCCTGTCAAGTCTCCTCCTGAACACCTCCAGTGATGGCGACTCCACCACCTCCCTGGGCAGCCCATTCCAATGGGCAATCACTCTCTCTGTGTAAAACTTCCTCCTGACCTCCAGCCTGAACCTCCCCTGGTGCAGCTTGAGACTGTGTCCTCTTGTTCTGGTGCTGGTTGCCTGGGAGAAGAGACCAACCTCTGCCTGTCTACAACCCCCCTTCAGGTAGTTGTAGACAGCAATAAGGTCACCCCTGAGTCTCCTCTTCTCCAAGGCTAAGCAGCCGCAGCTCCCTCAGCCTCTCCTCATAGGGCTTGTGTTCCAAACCCCTCACCAACTTTGTTGCTCTTCTCTGGACATGCTCCAGCAAGTCAACATCCTTCCTAAACTGAGGGGCCCAGAACTGGACACAGTACTCAAGGTGTGGCCTAACCAGTGCAGTGCACTTGGGGAAACTAATGCTTTATGGTTTTCTCTTTTTAACTTTACACAATTAAGGCTTGCAGCTAATAGACAAGAAGTGGTGGGTAGATAAGAGGAAAAGGTCTAGCACATATGGTATTAAAGAAAAATGAAACAATGTGCCAAATGGTTAAACCAAAAGAAAGGTAAAAGTCTTCAAAATATTGATTCTGCTGACAAAGGAAATGCACATCAACTTTGTTAATCAGCTTCAGGTTACCCCTTTTACGGCTAGAAAAAGAACTATCCATCTAGACGATGTGCTACAGCAATGGAGCTACTAGGAAACAAAAGGCTTCGTTTGTGGAAGAGAAAACGTAAGAGAAAACGTAACTGCACTACAAAGAATAGGGGAGAGAGGAAAAAAAAGATTAAACAGTGCATGACTCTTTAACAGAAAATTCAGAGGCTGTATCTGAAGGAGTATCCCATTGGTTCTCTCCATCCACAACCTGCAAACATGTCTCTGACAGCCAAGACTTCTGCTTAAACTCAAAACTGAGGCATAAGTTAGACAGGCATAAAATGTAATAGACTTGAGGAAAGGTTTGCCTAAGCCTAGACTAAAACCAAATGTCACAAGGAAAAACTCAATAGCATTGTCTCATTTCTCTTTCCTCTTTTAATCTCAGTCACCATTATTTGCCACTGTAAAGAAAACAAAAGGCACTGTCCTGTTCCACCTATATTTAGAATAATGTCTTTCTTTGGTGGGTTTTGTGTTTATGGGAGAGAGGATAAGAGGCAGGGGAAGGAGTTTGTTTTATAAGGACAACACTTGTGGCTCTGAACTGAGTGACCAGAAGAGTTACTCCCAAAGTAAACTCTGATGTTGGCATGGCAAAGGAGCTTCTTCCAGCCCCATGTTGCATACCAAGGTGAAGAGCAGTGGCATGAAAGGCACAAATCCAGCTGCTGATCCAGGGCATAAAGAAACCAGGGCAGTGGGTGGGCACTGCTCCAGGGCACTGCTCGATTAGGATGTCCACAGGCCATGGGACAATGTGCTGTGCACTGGGGTTAAACAGGCCCCTGCCCTGTCTCTCCCTGACAAGGTCCAATTCCGTCTTCAAAGCCTCCCACCTGAATTCCTGAGTGGCAGGGATGACCTCCATGATGCCTTGACATAGGATATGGGGTGCCTTCTACATACATACAACTTAAAAGACCTTGGTGAAGGCCATGCCCAATATCTTTCTTCCATTCCCATTTCCAAGTGCAGCATCAGAGTCCCTCCTGCCTTTCTAGACAATGAAATATAGCTGTGGTAAAGTGCTAGCTAACCACATTGAGCAAATAGAGATAATCAAATAATAGTGAAACTATACTTATTGAAGAAACACAGTTTCCAAAACACAGACTTTTGCTTAAGAGTCTGCCAGGAGATCTGCAGACTGTTTTATAAACAGTTCTCAAACTGTTGTTTGTGGGAGAGACACATGGGAAGGGGATAAGAGACAGATGGACATATGAAATGTATCCCAAGGGAAGTTCATCAGGAAAGAAAATGCTCAAGAGCTGCTTTGATGAGGATCTATGAGAACTGTATGCAGTGGGAAGAAGGTGAACAGGGACTATTTCATTTTTTTCCTCCTTGCTTCCTGTTATTGTCACCAAAGTTGTACACGAGCTTTAAAGGAAACTAGATGAGTTTGTAAAGGATGGGATTACCAGGACTGTTCAGTGTGGCTTAGATGCAATCTGTAGTCCCAACAGCCCAAAACAAACGACTTCTGAACATGAGATGGTGTCCTGGGGTACCAGATGGTGTTCCACACAAGAGCATCCTTCATTTGTATTCTTTCTAAAACCCAAACCTTAGGCATCCAATATTGATCACTATTAGATTCACCATTATGTGACAGAGGAAGTAATTTGACCTAATAGGTAGTTCTCACATTCAAGAAGACAATCTATGTATCTTTTTGTGTTTCTTTCTGAACTTTACACTCAGTGAGTTTTCTTAGAGTATATATCTGGGCATGTGATGGAGGAGAAGGTTATTTGGAACACTCCTGGACTGCAGTAGTCAGTGTATTGAGGGAAGGGACTATCTCCCATTTCTCAGCACCCATTAGACCACTGGATAAACCCCTGAGCAACCTGGTCTGGGCTCAGACATGACCCTGCTTTGAGCAGGAGGTTGGACTAGTGACCTCCTGAGGTTCTTTCAGTTTGAATTTTCCTCTGACCTTATGATATATGACAGTGGTGACAATACTTCATTTCACTCGGTGCGATAGACTTTGCTATGTTTTTCTATCTTTTGTAAGACAAGGCACAGATCCAGCAATTCAGGCTGGTGGACTAGTGCTAAGCACAGCTCTGGCTCATCAGTCTTCAGCTTCTCAGCCACTCCTTGCCCTCCTCCTGTGAGGAGATGGTTGCAATATACAACCAGGCACTATGAACCACGAAGATCCTCTCCAGAAGGTTTTGGGGAGGTCTTGCTAGTACAAAAAAGTCTGTGTGCTCACTTTCAAGCTGTGGTGAGGGACCTGAGCCCTGTGCAAGGGAAGGATGCTTCTCTGGATGAGAGCTGTCCCTGATGAGGCTCAAGAGCTACCTACCATCTTTAAGTGGCAAATGTCACCCAGGCAAGAAATTCATACATGAACTTTCAACTGTTCTAGAGAAGTTTTTCTCGAGCAGGGAAACATGTAAGCCTTAGGTTATTCACAGGCTGGGAGTAAATTACTCTGTCATGTCATTCAGGCAATTTTATCTTTCTGAATTATATGTAAATAAGAGCAATTAGCTTTTAAACTATTGTTGCTTCCACATATTTCAGCTGCCCATTTCCCATTCTTATTTATAGGGCAGCTAACAACAGACACTTTGCTTGGACAGACATTAAGAACTGGAATTCACAGCACACAAAACTGTGTTTTCACTTCACATGTTCTCCACTTCTCAGAAGGCTGCACACCACACATTCCATACTATACCTGCTCTGTCTCTTTCCTTTTGTAGTCTTAGAGCTGTAGGTATTGGATTGGTTTCTAAAACAGCTGTTGCCTCACAGGTGCAGGCTGTTGGCATTGTTCTTTGCATTCTTGAGATTTATGATGAGGGACACTTTGAATTATGTGTTCTTGTTTCACCAAACAACCTGTTAAAGGCAGACATCAGATGCATGCAAGTTTCCAACATCTTGCTTGAGAAATGAGCTGCAAGAATCCACAATTTTCCTGGTAATTCAGTCTGCCAAAACATAATGTTTGCTGTGGAATACATATCAAACCTTAATTGTGTTTTAGGATGGTTTGGTTTGGGGCTTGCCTTTGTCTGTTTCTTTGATTGTTTGGGTTGGGTTTTTATTAGTAGTATTTATAATAAATAAAATGTTTGCTACCTTCTTGGAAAAGAGAAAATCTCAGAAGCACAGACTGGCTGTTAAAAGCTGAGATGTTTTTCTCCTATGAACATCCTGAACTGGGACCACAGAGTGATGCAGTGCTAACAGCTGCCTGCCAGTATGTGAGCTCCAAAGTCAGCATTATGGAGAAATGCAGCCAACAGCTTAGAGGTTCCAGGTAGTAACTGCCACCTTCTGCATGTATTTCTTGCTTTGGCAAGGCAAAAGCTAAGGAATCTCTGTCCCATTCATTTATGAACAGCACAAAGATGTATCCTGACGTCGGACCTCTCAGAGATGTGATCTGCAGAGCTGTAACCACATGTTCCCCTTCCTCCCAGACCTGAAACCCCATGGTTCTGTCCCTCTCCAGTGTGCCAGGTGGTGTTTCATAGTATCATAGTATCAGTCAGGGTTGGAAGGGACCACAAGGATCATCTAGTTCCAAACCCCCTGCCATGGGCAGGGACACCCCACACTACATCAGGCTGGCCACAGCCTCAGCCAGCCTGCTCTTAAACACCCCCAGGGATGGGGCCTCAACCACCTCCCTGGACAACCCATTTCAGGGTTTCACCACTCTCATGGTGAAGAACCTCCTCCTCACATCTAGCCTGAATCTCCCCACCTCCAGCTTCATTCCATTCCCCCTAGTCCTCTCACTACCTGAGATCCTGAGAAGTCCCTCCCCAGCCTTCCTGTAGGCCCCCTTCAGATACTGGAAGGCCACAATTAGGTCACCTTGGAGCCTTCTCTTCTCCAGACTGAACAGCCCCAACTCCTTCAGTCTGTCCTCATAGGAGAGGTGCTCCAGCCCTCTGATCATCCTTGTGGCCCTTCTCTGGACACGTTCCAGCATCTCCAGATCCCTCTTGCAATAGGGGCTCCAGAACTGGACACAGTACTCCAGGTGGGGTCTCACCAGAGCTGAGTAGAGGGGGAGGATCACCTCCTTCGACCTGCTGGCCACACTTCTCCTGATGCAGCCCAGGATCTGATTGGCTTTGTGAGCTGCAAGTGCACATTGAGAGCTCATGTTGAGCTTTTTGTCCACCAGCACCCCCAAGTCTCTCTCCTCAGGGCTACTTTCCAGCCAGTCACTGCCCAGCCTGGATTTGTTCCTGGGATTGCCTCGACCCAGATGCAGGACCCTGCACTTGTTCTTATTGAACCTCATGAGGTTGGCTTGTGCCCACCTCTCCAGCCTGTCAAGGTCCCTCTGGATGGCCTCCCTTCCCTCCAGCATGTCTGCTGCACCACACAGCTTGGTGTCATCAGCAAACTTGCTGAGGGTGCACTCAATGCCACTGTCCATGTCACCCACAAAGACATGACATGGACAGTGGCATTGAGTGCATTGAGTTTGATAGAAGTATCAGCTTTTGTGCAATGTGTCTTTTGTGTAGGGTTAGGAATTGAAGCCAGGCGGTGCAGAAATCTGAAGAAAAAGCTATCTTCAAAATGAAGGATGATGGAAAAAAACATCAACAAATGTCATGTCAACAAACACATTTAACTGCAAACTTTGGTTTCGTGGGATTCTTCTTGAACCAGGAGGAGGGTGGGAAGGAAGATTATTGCAAGATGTTCTTACAAATTAATATTGCCTTTAAATTAAAAAGATCATTGCTGTCAAATTTAATCCCACTGTCATGGAATCCCTGGGAGCCTTGTACATAAGGAAAAGCTACTGTATGTTATCCATAGCACAGATCATGAAGGAGAAAAATGAGAGAGGCAAAAGCCCAGTTAGAACTTAAGCTGGTCACTGCTGTGAAAGACAATGGAAAGCATTTTCATAAATATATTAATGCTAAAAAGAGGGTCAAGAAGAACCTCCACTCTTTATTGGACCTGGAGGGGAACTTTTGTAACCAAAGATGAGGGCAGAGGTACAAAAAGAAAAGGCAGAGGTACTAAATACCTTCTGTGGCTCTATTTTCAACAGTAAGGCAGGAGTTCAGGAAAACTGGCCTCCTGAACTGGTAAATGGGGTCAGGGAGCAGTATAATCCCCCCTGAAATCCATGAGGAAGTAATTAGGGACTTGCTGAGCCACTTGCATACTCACAAGTCCATGGATCCAGATGGGATCCATCCTAGGGTGCTGAGAGAGCTGGCAGATGAGCTGGCCAAGCTGCCCTCCATCATTTACCATCAGTCCTGGCTCACCAGAAAGGTCCCAGATGACTGGAAACTGGCCAAAGTGATGCCCATCCACAAGAAGGGCTGGGTGGAGGAACCCAGAAACTACAGGCCTGTCAGCCTGACCTCAGTGCCAGGAAAGATTATGGAGCAGATCAGTGTGGCCAGCAGGAGCAGGGAGGTCATTCTGCCCCTGTACACTGCACTGGTTAGGCCACACCTCGAGTACTGTGTCCAGTTCTGGGCCCCTCAGTTTAGGAAGGAGGTTGACTTGCTGGAACGAGTCCAGAGAAGGGCAACAAAGTTGGTGAGGGGTTTGGAACACAAGCTCTATGAGGAGAGGCTGAGGGAGCTGGGATTGCTTAGCCTGGAGAAGAGGAGACTCGGGGATGACCTTATCACTCTCTACAACTACCTGAAGGGAGGTTGTAGACAGGCGGATCTTGGTCTCTTCTCCCAGGCAGCCAGTACCAGAACAAGAGGACACAGTCTCAGGCTGTGCCATGGGAGGTTTAGGTTGGATATTAGGAAGAAGTTCTATACAGAGAGAGTGATTGCCCATTGGAATGGGCTGCCCAAGGAGGTGGTGGAGTCGCCGTCATTGGAGGTGTTCAGGAGGAGACTTGATGGGGTGCTTGGTGCCATGGGTTAGCTGTTTAGGTGGGTTGGATTGGTTGATGGGTTGGACACAATGATCTTGAAGGTCTCTTCCAACCTGGTCTATTCTATTCTATTCTATTCTATTCTATTCTATTCTATTCTATTCTATTCTATTCTATTCTATTCTATTCTATTCCATTCCATTCCATTCCATTCCATTCCATTCCATTCCATTCCATTCTATCATCTGGGCTCTATGTGATTTCTAAATGCAGAAAACTGATGTGGTTTACATTGTCTCCTTTGTTTTTCATGCAGCAAAATGGAGCTATGGTATTTTGTGTGCTGATGCAATTATATTTAGTACTTAATAAATATCATCAGCACTGGTTAGCTTTCTTAAATGATAAAGGAGGCCTATTAATGGCTTGTGGCCTCTCATTTCAGTTTTTCACCATACTACAAAAACATCTCTAGATGTGTTTTAGGCATCAGCCAAGAGGTGCCCAAGGGGTGCAATTACTACTTACCATATTAAAGCAAAAGAAAAAAAAGAGGTTTTGTTGTAAAAATATCCTGAGATAAACAAGGACTCTAGAAAACTGCAGTGTTCTAAGTATGTGTTTATTTTTCCAGTGATGCTCACTGACCAAGGTGAAGTATTTTTCTGCACAGATTTTATTTTTTTCATTTTTGGAGGCATGGCTAGCAGATGTGAGATGTCTCAGACCAAAAGGGATTTAAAATGCTGGATGGTTCCAAATACCTGCCTTTAGCAAACAGCTTCCAATAAAACGGGATTGTGCTAGGCTGAATGGCAGTCATTACCATGAGGCTCTTGCAGCCTGCAGTTGTAACCCTTCATGAGATCCAGGTACGTGAGCTTTCAGCCTGCATGGCACTGATTAAACCATCAGGGTCTGAAAGTAAAAAGCACAGGCATGATGATGGAGGAAAACCAGCTGAGACATTAGTGCTTGCTGATGGTACTTTTGTACATCAGAAACCACTGTAAATTTTCTGATCACTTCCATAGCATCCTCAATTAAGACATTCTGTAAATTATTACAGTCCCTTGCTGAGAGGGATCCAGGGCATGAGGGAACCTCAGCACTTCTGGTTATCTTCTCTAGTATAGCCTCAGAGCAGCTAATCACAAGACTTTCCATCTACCTTTCATCTGGAAGAATATATGGACATGCTGGAACATGTCCAGAGAAGGGCCATGAGGATGAGCAGAGGGCTGGAACACCTCTCCTACGAAGACAGACTGAAGGAGTTGGGGCTATTCAGTCTGGAGAAGAGAAGGCTCCGAGGTGACCTAATTGTGACCTTCCAGTATCTGAAGAGGGCCTACAGGAAGGCTGGGGAGGGACTTCTCAGGATCTCAGGTAGTGATAGGACTAGGGGGAATGGAATGAAGCTGGAGGTGGGGAGATTCAGGCTGGATGTAAGGAGGAGGTTCTTCACCATGAGAGTGGTGAAGCCCTGGAATGGGTTGTCCAGGGAGGTGGTTGGGGCCCCATCCCTGGAGGTGTTTAAGACCAGGCTGGATGAGGCTGAGGCCAGCCTGATCCAGTGTGGGATGTCCCTGCCCATGGCAGGGGGTTTGGAACTAGATGATCCTTGTGGTCCCTTCCCACCCTGACTGATACTATGATACGTATGAAAGACAAAGGCTCTAAATCAGTCAGTGTAAGCCATGAATAACTTCATTAGAATCAATGTATTCAGCCAATGCAGTTTAGATAAGGCTCAGCCAAAAGGGCTCTTAACTGTAATCCAGTCTTGGCACTGGCTTGCATGCTTACAGGTTTTAGACTAGGCACAGACTTTAAATAGACAAATTGTTGATAGGTTAATGAATATCCTTTTTCCTTGATATTTTCTTCTATGTTAAGAATTGGAGGAAAAGTACAGTTGGGAGGAGTGACTGTACACTGTTATTTTATAATATGCTACAAACTAGTGTAGTACAGAAAGCTTTATAGGAGTAAGCACGCTGGGACCTCATTCTGGGTCCACTCTGCTCCCCACAGCTTGGAAGTGCTGTGAAACTACAGAAAACACAGGCAGAAAACAACATTAAAAGGTATCTAGTGAATTAGGTTAGACAGAAGAAACTCACTTTCTACAGTCTGCCAAAGAGAAGGCTCAGGGGAGGCAAGATCATAGAATATAAATACCTTCAAAGCAAGGGGATTATTCACTTTACCAGAATATGACAAAACAAAAAGTAGTGGCTTCAAACTAGGGAACACAAAGTGCAGTGGAGTAATTAAGCCCTGAATGGAACATGGTGCCAATGAAGAAGGGGCCAAGTGGGAGGAATGAGGTCAGAAGAAAAGACTTAAACTGATAGAGGAAGAGAGGATTACAAGCATAATTAATTTGGTGTTTGAGAAGCTGTGGGATTAGGAGTAGGCAAAAGCAATATTCTTCTCTCTGTAGAAGAGCTCTGGGCCTGCTGCACGCATCCCACCAAGGCAAGATGTCCTTGTGTTCAGTGGTCTTCAGTGTGCAGGTAGTACTTGTCCAGGAAGAACCAATGTCCCAAAGTAAGGTCATCATGAGCCCACACAATGTGCTGAACTTCCTTGCAAATCTGCACCCACCAAGCTTCCCCAAGGATGGAGAAGGGCTCTTGGTCTGATCTGAATGTCAGCATCACATTCACCCCAGGAGACATCAGAAGAGGAATGCCTTTGTTTGCCTCCACCATGACTATTAGAAAAAAACAAACACAAAACCAAAACACACACACCCCCAAACAAACAAAAAACCCCAACACACAAACAACTAAAGAATCATCTGAAACATCACCATGTGGAAAATGTCATTCCTGTTCACCGATCTGTAAAACAGAGATGTGCAAGAAACTGATATTTGAGTGACTTTGAAACTTTGGCTGCTATACACAGACTGGTGTGCTTATGGTAACGGTGGGAGAGGGATGGGATGATGGCCTGCCAGAAGAGCTCCTCTAGAAAAGGAGAGGGTCTTGTGGCTGGCCCAGCCACCAGGGACAGAAATCTGAGGACAAACCAGGGGTGCCCTCACAATGTGGGATGGGGAACTGTCAGACAAAGCAGCAAGTATTTGGAGGAAGACCTGGACTGTGGGCTCACAGTCTGGTACTTCTCCCAGGCAGCCAGTACCAGAACAAGAGGACACAGTCTCAGGCTGTGCCAGGGGAGGTCTAGGTTGGATGTTAGGAAGAAGTTCTATACAGAAAGAGTGATTGCCCATTGGAATGTGCTGCCCAGGGAGGTGGTGGAGTGGCCGTCATTGGAGGTGTTCAGG
This sequence comes from Melanerpes formicivorus, assembly GCF_026170545.1. Classification (NCBI taxonomy): domain Eukaryota; kingdom Metazoa; phylum Chordata; class Aves; order Piciformes; family Picidae; genus Melanerpes; species Melanerpes formicivorus. The sequence goes on from NW_027142355.1 coordinate 34,909,871, forward strand.
AGGAGACTTGATGGGGTGCTTGGTGCCATGGGTTAGTTGTTTAGGTGGGTTGGATTGGTTGATGGGTTGGACGCGATGATCTGGAAGGTCTCTTCCAACCTGGTTTATTCTATTTATTCTAAATAAACAAAGCTTATTTTCATGGTATGTTCATCCACTGGACAAACAACTTGATCTCTCTCTAATTACTTTGTGTATATGTCTTACTGCCCAAGGTTGGGAAAAGGGAAGTAGCAAAAGGCCACTTCCTGCCCCTAGGTCCTCCTGAGGCCAGGCAAGGTTACACTGATAGCCAGGAAGACACTTGAGGTGCTTCAAATCCCAGGGCTTAGGTTTTGCAACAGATTTTCTCTCAATCCATGCAGAACATGGGCCACTCCGTAACTGAGGTTTTCCCTTTAACTTCCCAATCCTCTGTGAGAGCTGGAGATTTCTTTAGCAAAGTGTGTTATACAGTAGTATTTCATGAGCTAATATTTTGAATCATATTCCAATATTTTAAGATTTTCTTTATTCTTTTTCTCCCCCTTTCTCTGAAAAACTCCAGATATGCAGAAATGAAGCTCCTTTTTAAAGAAAGAAGGAATCAGCTTTGGAAAAAAAAAATAATAAAGACAGATAAATCCCTGCATTTGCAGACAAAAAAAGGATGTCTAGAGTAGTTGACAATACAGAGTCAGAAATGGTTATACGCCCACAGCTGCCACATATCCTTTCCCACACTGAAGCAATGTCAAAGGTGAAGCTGAGTTCATTATCACAACATTTTTCAACTTAAAATAATTGCTTATGCTTATTGGGAAAGGACTGTGGTCAGACAACAAAACATCTTGGGAATATCAGAAGCAGAGCAAGGGTTTTGTCCAGTTCTGGGCCCCTCAGTTTAAGAAGGACATCGAAACACTTGAACGTGTCCAGAGAAGGGCAACAAGGCTGGGGAGAGGCCTTGAGCACAAGCCCTGTGAGGAGAGGCTGAGGGAGCTGGGATTGTTTAGCCTGGAGAAGAGGAGGCTCAGGGGTGACCTCATTGCCCTCTACAGCTACCTGAAAGGTGGTTGTAGCTGGGAAGGGGTTGGTCTCTTCTCCCAGGCAACCAGCACCAGAACAAGGGGACACAGTCTCAAGCTGCGCCAGGGGAGGTTTAGACTTGAGGTGGGGAGAAAGTTCTTCACCGAGCGAGTTGTTCATCATTGGAATGTGCTGCCCAGGGAGGTGGTTGAGTCACCGTCCCTGGATGCGTTCAGGAGGAGATTGGACGTGGCACTTGGTGCCATGGTCTAGTCATGGGGTCTGTGTTGATAGGTTGGACTCAATGATCCTCGAGGTCTCTTCCAACCTTAGTGATACTGTGATACTGTGGTTCACACAAAATGCTGTACCTTTCAGACACTTTTTTTTTTAATGGTCTTTTATCTCAGGGTTGTGGTGTTGTTTTTTTTTCCAGTTAAGTCATTGATTGTAAAACCAACATGAGTTTAAAAATATTTCCATGAATTAAAACATGCACTTGGGTTTTGGCTAAATAAAGAAAATTTCAGAAGATGGCAAATTACCATGCTCAAGAACTATTTCTAGGGAAGCAGTGCCTGATTAGTCCGTGTTTTAATCAAGTAAACAGAGGACAACCAATTCTATAAATAATATTGGGGTCTGTGTCAGTAAAAATTAGCAGGATGCGATCTTTGCAGTCTCAGTTGTTTTCATATTAATTGGAATACATAATGAAAGTAATTATGCTCTGATATTTTGGTGCATGTCGCAGTGTATCTTGGAAGGCGTCCAGTAAGTTGTCTGTCTGCATCTGATTTATAGAACAGTGATTTGTCATTTTAAATTGCTCCTTGTGAGCAGTAAGCATGAAGTATTTGTATAAATAGTATAAATAGTCAAAATAGTAAATGACTCTTGATTTTCACCTTTCTGTGCCCCCTCAAAAGATGTCACTAAGAATAAAGTACTGGGGGGGAAAAAAAAATATCCCATGTGATTTACTGACAAGAAAGTCCCTTTTGATGGGAAATAGTGAAAATTGGCCTGAAATTCAACACGTGTGTGTATTATACAGCCTCTGTGTGTATTATACAGCCTGTGTGTGTACAAATCATGTCACATGAATGGAAACATTTTTGTGTTAAACATACTGGGGATTAACAGCCTCTGCCATGGCAGGGGAGTAAGTCATCTTTTCCTTTTTTTGTCCATGTGACCGTTTGAGGCTACGCCTTTAAGAAAGGGACACCATGGCCGAATGTTTTATAAACAAAGGACAGGTCTAACCGAATTTCATTGGTGGATTGGTAGAAAGCAACTTTAAGCTCTGAGTCCAGCAGAGACTTAGGGCAGTCTTGCACTTTTCCCTCCTCCTTTCACAGCTTGCAGCTTCTAGGCTTTCTGCCAGACTGACCTTGGACTGATAAGCGTGAGGCCTGCAAAACCTACTAACATTTTGCTCTAATGTATAACTGCTTTTAATTAACAACTGCTCCTTTTCTCTCTTTTTAACCGTCTCTGGGGAAAAAGGGGAGAGAAGGGGGCATGGGGGTGGGGGGGGAGCCCTCCTTCTGGCAGGGGAGGGGAATCTCATTCCTGTGTCACTTTGTTGTATATTTCTGTGTATATATTGTAAATACTGTAAATTGTGTATATATATATATATGTATGTATCCTGCACTTCTTAATACTGCTTTTAAATACAGCACCCCTTTTTGCTCATCCGGCTCTGGTTAGCTGTGGTAATCACTTTCCTTCACTTTGTGGGGGGGAGAAGGCTGAGGCCTTCCCCTCAACCCACGACACTCCAAAATGTAGCAGAGCTGATAGAGTAGAAGTGTGAGAAAGGCTGAATTTAAGGCTGAGTCTAGGTATGACCTGGTGAAGAAAGCAATCCTTTACAGCCCCTTAGGTTTTCAGGCACAATATTGGGTCTCTTCCAGCTCATCCCTTTAAAAAAGGTGCAAGATAGATGAAATTGGAAATTCAGAGGCTACATCCCTTGAACACATATTGGAGAAGGAAAAGTCTCTTGATGTTGACAGGAATATTTCCAGTGACTTTAGCTAGCAACAACAGGCATTGGGAGTACACTGGGAAGAGCAGCAGGATTCTGGCAGGAGAGAGGAGGTGACAATGAGACACAGATTTGCTGGGAGATAACCTTCCATCAGCCACTAGCAGGCTGATGCTGCTTTCCATCCCTGCAAGCATTTGCATGTCTCTTCTGTTTCTCTCGAAGGAAGTTTTCCCTACAACAGTGATACATAACATTCACAAGGGTCTGAAATGGGGTCAAACAGCACAACTATGAACAAGGCATTTTACAGCTATCATCGATAGCCCTACTGCAGTAACTACCCCACCATGGTGACCCACGCTGTGAGATTAGCTATCTAAGATCCCACCTTTGTCCTGATGAGGTTTTCCAATCATGCTGCTCTTTGCATCACTCCCTCCTTGAGATCACACCCTGGGGCGCCTGTGTGCCACATACTGTGCTGTTTCCTTAAGAGCTGTCACTACTCTCTGGGTGAGGGGACTGTCTTTTACACTGTTTGCAGGTCAAATAAGCTTCCAGCATCACTGCAAATGACCAGTGGGACTTCAATGATATTTCCATTACAAGCAGATCCTAGCTTTACCCTCTATACCCTTTCTCTAACCTCACTAAGACATACATGCTGTGTTAACAGGTCTAAGCCTTCAGTTCACTGAACCAAGCTATTCTTCTGACTCACTGCAAGATTCATTTCACCCATTTCACAAACTGTGGCATTCACCAGTCGCCTTTGTGCTAACCAGGCAGTTGAGAAGAGGTGAGTGTCACTGGCCAAGCAGGGAACAAATCATGCAGACCCTTTCCCATGGCAGCCTATGCTCCCCATGACAAGGAAGTTCCAGCTGGCAGCATCTCAGCTCTCTGGGTGCACAGCTGGACTCAAACCCTGCTTGGGCTGCACTCTGCATCATCCCACTGGCTCTACCACATGGGCATGATCACAGCAGACCACTTAGTTATTCCCTGAGTAAAGTTTAATTTTCATTGATTGGCACAATCATCTAAAACTTTTGCTACAGTTATGCTAAACTTGGCATTTTTACAGTACCTGTTCACTTTTTCCCCCCATCTGTCCCACATCCCTTTGTTCATGTTCACCATACAATTATTCAAATGGATACATTTTCTGGTAACAATTTTTGTCTTGAATTTTGTCTTGAGTCAGTATTCAGATGAAAGTTAGAACTAACATTTTAAGAATGCACAGAAAGAGCTTGTTAAAATTGTTTCTGCAAGTAAAATAAATTGCCTTCTGTCTACTGTTTATACAGGGGAAATCCAGCGTTTAAATGAGGCTTTGTAGTTAGAACTAGTTTATTATACAGAATATATACTGATTGCAGTTAGTGAACTGATATATTGCTTCTGATCAGCCTAAGCCTGATTTCCTAAAATATTTAGAATAGAAAGGATAGAATAGAATAGAATAGAATAGAATAGAATAGAATAGAATAGAATAGAATAGAATAGAATAGAATAGACCAGGTTGGAAGAGACCTTCAAGATCTTCGCATCCAACCTATCATCCAACACCATCTAATCAACTAAACGATGCAACCAAGCACCCCATCAAGTCCCCTTCTTAAACACCTCCAATGATGGTGATTCCACCACCTCCCCAGGCAGCCCATTCCAAAGGGCAAGGCAATCACTCCCTCTACGAAGAATTTCTTCCTAACATCCAGTCTAGGAAGAAATTTGGGGCCTAATAAAGCAGTTCATTATCGTCTGGGATTTCAGGACTACTGCAGCAGGCCAGTTGCTTTGTCCCTGTACAAATCAGTGCCACTAAGATGCTGAGACACTTCTGAAAAGCATCAAGAACAGTGTGGCCAGCAGGAGCAGGGAGATCATTCTGCCCCTGTACACTGCACTGGTTAGGCCGCACCTTGAGTACTGTGTCCAGTTCTGGGCTCCTCAGTTTAGGAAGGAGGTTGACTTGCTGGAGCGTGTCCAGAGAACGGCAACAAAGTTGGTGAAGGGTTTGGAACACAAGCCCTATGAGGAGAGGCTGAGGGAGCTGGGGTTGCTTAGCCTGGAGAGGAAGAGACTCAGGGGTGACCTTATTGCTCTCTACAACTACCTGAAAGGAGGTTGTAGACAGGCGGATGTTGGTCTCTTCTCCCAGGCACCCAGTACCAGAACAAGAGAACACAGTCTCAGGAGTCTCAGGCTGCACCAGGGGAGGTTCAGGCTGGAGGTCAGGAGGAAGTTCTATACAGAGAGAGTGATTGCCCATTGGAATGGGCTGCCCGAGGAGGTGGTGGAGTCACTGTCATTGGAGGTGTTCAGGAGGAGACTTGATGGGGTGCTTGGTGCCATGGGTTAGTTGCTTAGGTGGGTTGGATTGGTTGATGGGTTGGACACAATGATCTTGAAGGACTCTTCCAACCTGGTTGTTGATGATGATGATGATGATGATGATGATGATGATGATTATAAGAATATCTTTGTAAGTACACCCAGATTTGTTTAAGATTCAGCTGATGGTTTTATTGTCTATGCAAGGTTGTATTTGTAAACTGAAAAACAGAAAATTTTTTCTTCTCTCTTTAACTCAGCCTCTCAGCTTTAGAAGAAGTTAGATAAATAAGAAAAATATTACATTTGCATCTCTCAACTACAAATTCCGAGGGGGAAAAAAAAAAAAAAAATAATAATAATAATAATAGTACAACCAGGTTGGAAGAGACCTTCAAGATCATCGCGTCCAACCCATCAACCAATCCAACCCACCTAAACAACTAACCCATGGCACCAAGCACCCCATCAAGTCTCCTCCTGAACACCTCCAATGACAGCTACTCCACCACCTCCCTGGGCAGCCCATTCCAATGGGCAATCACTCTCTCTGTATAGAACTTCTTCCTAACATCCAACCTAAACCTCCCCTGGCCCAGCCTGAGACTGTGTCCTCTTGTTCTGGTACTGGGTGCCTGGGAGAAGAGACCAACATCCACCTGTCTACAACCTCCCTTCAGGTAGTTGTAGAGAGTGATAAGCTCACCCCTGAGTCTCCTCCCCTCCATGCTAAGCAACCCCAGCTCCCTCAGTCTCTTCTCATAGGGCTTGTGTTCCAAACCCCTCACCAACTTCGTTGCCCTTCTCTGGACTCGTTCCAGCAAGTCAACCTCCTTCCTAAACTGAGGGGCCCAGAACTGGACACAGTACTCGAGGTGTGGCCTAACCAGTGCAGTGTACAGGGGCAGAATGACCTCCCTGCTCCTGCTGGCCACACTGTTCTTGATGCAGGCCAGGATGCCATTGGCCCTCTTGGATGCCTGGGCACACTGCAGGGGAAATAATGCAGAAATAATGCAGAAACTTTAAAAGCTCCAAAGGAAAAAAAAAAAAAAGACCAAACAACAAACCCCTCCTCCCCTATTGATCCATTCTAAAGGTTTATTCAATATGCTATGCGGTATCAGACAGAATTATGTAGCTCTGGCCTTAGTGACACAGAAAATATTTTTGCTATTAGAAAACAAGCACTTTCGAACTCCTTAACATCTAAGAGTAATCAGATTAATTTTGGGCCTTAGAACAGGTTGTCATTCTCAAGAGATGTAAATAGTACTTTCGAAGTCAAGTGTATGCATTCTGTCTGTTGAGACTTCTGCATGACATGAAGAACAAAAAAAAAGCTTTTCATGTTGGCAGGCATGAAGTGTATACGTCGTACCTTGAGGTTAAAAACCTTTTAATCAAATGTAATAATATCTACAGATATGAAATGCAATGAATTCCACACTGAGCAGATGATGTTATGTAGTTACACAACTATAGTGACAACAACATCAGTCCATGTAATGAGTAATGTAATGAGTAATTCTTAGGGAGTGCATGTCTCCTGTTGAGGTCAGCCCAAGTAAAGGTCCCAGTCAGCCAGTGACTATCTGGCACCTCAAGCAGAACCTGCAAACAGTGGAGCTTTGTCTTCTCCAGGTCCTTGAGTTGTGGGAAGGCAGTGGGATGAAAAGAATTGTTGGGCTTTCTATGGCCTTTCAAAAGCAGGAGCAGATCTTGAGGCTCTTTGGTCTACTCCTGCCAGCACAGATGTGGTGTCAGCAAGAAATTCACATGGAGGGAGATGTCATTCAGTACAGGCATGGGTGCTCCAACACAAAGTGAAATGTATTTCTTTCTCATGAATTTTCAGTTTGTGTTTCTATTGTCCCAATCTTGCTTTAATGCCTCATCTAGGATTTTATCACTTTTAATGAACAAATATTCATCACAAAGACCATTTTGGCCATCCAAGTTCTGAATCAGAGTAGCAGCTACTATTTGTAAGATTTCAGTGTTCAGATATGCAAGCTACCCAAGGTCATTTAGATAATGTGCTGGGGCTGAATGTAAGTGATAATAAACTAATGTGGATTCATGATGATGACTTAGAGAAATGATATGGCATTATAAATTCCAGGTAATATGTTTCTCTTCAGAGTGGATGTGGTCTTGCTAAGAAAAATAGGTATCTTAAAAAGTTGTTCCAAAAAAGCTGCTTGAATTCTTGAAGATAGATTACTGAAATACAGATCAAAGACCTCTAAAAGGCTTAAAATTGGAGAAAATAAGGGGAAAAAAAATTTGGTTTGGTTTGGTTTAATATCATAGTATCATAGTATCAGTCAGGGTTGGAAGGGACCACAAGGATCATCTAGTTCCAAACCCCCTGCCATGGGCAGGGACACCCCACACTACATCAGGCTGGCCAGAGCCTCATCCAGCCTGGGCTTAAACACCCCCAGGGATGGGGCCTCAACCACCTCCCTGGACAACCCATTCCAGGGCTTCACCACTCTCATGGTGAAGAACCTCCTCCTCACACCCAGCCTGAATCTCCCCACCTCCAGCTTCATTCCATTCCCCCTAGTCCTATCACTACCTGAGATCCTGAGAAGTCCCTCCCCAGCCTTCCTGTAGGCCCCCTTCAGATACTGGAAGGCCATAATTAGGTCACCTTGGAGCCTTCTCTTCTGCAGACTGAACAGCCCCAACTCTTTCAGTCTGTCCTCATAGGAGAGGTGCTCCAGCCCTCTGATCATCCTCGTGGCCCTTCTCTGGACACCTTCCAGCACCTCCACATCCCTCTTGTAATAGGGGCTTCAGAACAGGACACAGTACTCCAGGTGGGGTCTCACCAGAGCTGAGTAGAGGGGGAGGATCACCTCCCTTGACCTGCTAGCCACACTTCTCCTGCTGCAGCCCAGGATCTGATTGGCTTTGTGGGCTGCAAGTGCATACTGAGAGCTCATGTTGAGCTTCTTGTCCACCAGCACCCCCAAGTCTCTCTCCTCAGGGCTGCTTTCCAGCCAGTTACTGCCCAGCCTGTATTTGTTCCTGGGATTGCCTCGACCCAGATGCAGGACCCTGCACTTGCTCTTATTGAACTTCATGAGGTTGGCTTGTGCCCACCTCTCCCGCCTGTCAGGTGACTTTCTTGTTATCCTATAATAATAACTTTGTTACTATCTATTTTGGGGGTTGTAGGTTGGTGTTGAAGATCTGGGGTATCCAAGTGTGTAATAACACAGCCAAATTTTAAGACCAGTCAGACAGGAGCTTTATTAGCCATGACCACAGCGAGAGAACATTTGGACAGCACTGACCCCGCTGCTACTCTATGCTCTGGCAAGTGATTGCAGAAACACAGCCTATAGAATGTGACAGATGAAAAAGAGGTGAGGAAAACCAGTAGCTTGCTAGCTGCTGCAGCTCTAAGTAGGGCTCACACAGTACATAAGGTGAAGAGGTGGAGGAATGGCTCTTAGTGGAGCCTGTATTATGAAGCTCACTTAACATTGCCTTCAGTCGGCAGCGGAGAGGGGGAAACAAACACAGACTGCTAGCTCCTAGTCAAAAAACCCTGCTCTTTTAGTTAGGATAAACTTCTTATCCAGACCTCTCAAGGCTTAAATATTAATCATTCTACCACCACATTGTTAAACATGCCTTGGGCTGTTGAGTCTTACAGTTTTGTCATGTCCAATGAATTCTGCATTATCAATCATAACAATCTGGGGTTTTTGTTTTCCCCTGACACATTCAGTCACAGAATGAATGTGCTCACAGTGAAAACCTGTTTTCTGCAATGTGCTGGTGTAATCTTCTCAGTCACAAGAAGTTCACCAGGTCATGCCTAGCAAGTGAAATGAAAACCCCTCGTTGCTGAGGCTCTCCCTCACACCCTCCCACGTACACACACCAACTATTCCGATGTTACCTCAGTATATAATAAAGTCTTCCATTCTGTATTTTCCAACTTTTATGGCCAGGTTTCCTAGCAGCAGGTTGTAATTGGAATCTGACTGTGAAATAAACAGGTACAAAATGACTGCCAGTTCCCAAAGATGTAAAAATAAGAGCATTTTAACCCCATGCTGTTAAAAAGAGTTCCTGTATGGATTCTGCAAAGTATCATCTTTACCTGAAGCTGAAGAAACTTTAAAGACAAGGCCCTTTAGGGTTTTGAGCTTTGTTTTTTGTTGGGCTTTTTTCTTTGGTTTTTGTTTGGGTTTGGTTTGTTCTTGTTGTGGGTTTTTTTTTTTCTTGGGGGGGACCTGGTATTTTGGGGTTTTTATTTGGTTTGATTGTTTGCTTTTTATTTTGGTGGGATGGGTTTCAGTTGGTTGGTTTATGGGTTTTATTTTTTTATGTTGTCAGCATTATAAGCTTATAAAATAACTTAGGGCATTGTTGCACTTGGAATATCTTTGAGCGAAGTCAAAGAAACAGCATTTGTACCATAATCACTGATGTGGTTGACCTGGACCTGAGCAAAGCCTTCGACACTGTCCCGCACCACATCCTGGTCTCCAAACTGGTGACACATGGGTTTGATGGGTGGACCACTAGATGGATAAGGAACTGGCTTGATGGTCGCACCCAAAGAGTGGCTGTCAATGGCTCCATGTCCCAGTGGAGGCCAGGGACAAGCGGAGTCCCTCAGGGATCAGTCCTGGGACCTGTCTTGTTCAACATCTTTGTCAGTGCCATGGACACCCACAAACTTGCACCCTTAGCAAGTTTGCTGATGACACCAAGCTGTGTGCTGCAGCAGACACGCTGGAGGGAAGGGAGGCCATCCAGGGGGACCTTGACAGGCTGGAGAGGTGGGCACAAGCCAACCTCATGAGGTTCAACAAGACCAAGTGCAGGGTCCTGCATCTGGGTCGAGGCAATCCCAGGCACAAATCCAGGGTGGGCAGTGACTGGCTGGAAAGCAGCCCTGAGGAGAGAGACTTGGGGGTGCTGGTGGACAAAAAGCTCAACATGAGCTCTCAGTGTGCACCTGCAGCCCGCAAAGCCAATCAGATCCTGGGCTGCATCAGGAGAAGTGTGGCCAGCAGGTCAAGGGAGGTGATTCTCCCCCTCTACTCAGCTCTGGTGAGACCCCCCCTGGAGTACTGTGTCCAGTTCTGGAGCCCCTATTACAAGAGGGATATGGAGGTGCTGGAACGTGTCCAGAGAAGGGCCATGAGGATGATCAGAGGGCTGGAGCACCTCTCCTATGAGGACAGACTGAAGGAGTTGGGGCTGTTCAGTCTGCAGAAGAGAAGGCTCCAAGGTGACCTAATTGTGGCCTTCCAGTATCTGAAGGGGGCCTACAGGAAGGCTGGGGAGGGACTTATCAGGATCTCAGGTAGTGAGAGGACTAGGGGGAATGGAATGAAGCTGGAGGTGGGGAGATTCAGGCTAGATGTGAGGAGGAGGTTCTTCACCATGAGAGTGGTGAAGCCCTGGAATGGGTTGTCCAGGGAGGTGGTCGAGGCCCCGTCCCTGGAGGTGTTTAAGAGCAGGCTGGACGAGGCTCTGGCCAGCCTGATGTAGTGTGGGGTGTCCCTGCCCATGGCAGGGGGGTTGGAACTAGATGATCCTTGTGGTCCTTTCCAACCCTGACTGCTACTATGATACTATGATCACATAACACTGCCCCTGTACTCCGTCAGCGACTTATCTGCCCTAACACGTACATAGTGATATGTTCACTTGTGGACAGGTCTCCAGTTAATATGATATTACAGTCTGCATCTTTCTCACAACAAATCCACACAATTCAAACCAAACCAAACCAAACTTGTTACTGCAAATACCCTACACTGATTTTACAACTGGAAGAATTCCTACTGATTCCAGAGAGATGGATAAACTGAGAAATTTAATTACATGCATTGGGTACAGAGTATATAAAATTAATTTCTCCTTTTTATTCTGTATTCATATACTTCCATGCATGCTTTTAGCAGTCCCATCTTCATGCAAATACTATAAACTAGAGCTACTCAGTGTCTCTACCACTATGTCCCATATCAAAAAACCAAAAAATTCCCGAGTATCTTACCAGGGATTGTGACTCTGAGGAGAATTAGGGGTAGAGGTGGTTTGCAACTCACAATTTGAGTAAACCAATTGCAAACTAAATGGCTAAGGCTCTTTGTAGTTATGCTGCCAAATTCTTCCTATTAGAAACCCTTCATTTCACTAATTCAGAACTATTCCAGATTCTAAGTGTTGGGGCTGAAATTTTCCATGTCTGTTTTCCAAAAGAGTGTCAGCATAAATTGTCCAGTTGTTTCCAATAATAAATTCAGCAGAAAATATATTATTTGCTAATCATACTATTTAGCAGTCATTACTACAGCAGTATGACTTGAGGCAAGGAAGTGAAATTTGGCATTGAATATTGTCTGTGTGATGGATAAGCTTTTGGTTGTGCATCTATGTGTGTGGAGGGATATGATGCTCCAATGTAGCCAAGCTATAAATAATTAAGAATATATCTGATTGCATATGCTAAGTAGAAGTTGATAAATAGCATTTCCACAGATTCTGTCCATGCTAAGTCTATTCTCTTTTTTAACCCAGGATAAAGGAGGCTGAGACAACACTTTCCCCACAATTGCTCTGCCCAGATGCAGTGGCCCTGGAGCCAGATGCAAAAGCAAGGTGAAGGTTACACAAGGTAGCTGTGTCAATCAGACCACTCCCTGAGGTCAGAAAGGGAAAGCCATCTGTCTCCTTTCAAGCCCTTTTACCTAGCTTCTCCTTTACCAAGCCCTTCTTTACCTAGCTTCTACCAAAGGCATCCCTCTGTAGGCACTGACAGCTTTTAGCTGGGTGCTCAGCTCAAGAGAGAGGCTGCATTTGTCCTGCAGGACTGTTGGGTTCTCATACCCACATCTGACATCAGAGAGGGCTGAACTGAGACCTAATGAAGCCTGAGGAATGGTTGCCAATTGATTTCTTACTCAATGTCTAAAATTTATAGTGAAAGGTATTATTTATATTCCTCCACTGCAGCTTATTATCTGAAAAATGAGACTCATAATACTCTGCTTTGCAGCAAAGGAGCATGGCACTAAGTTCATTACTGCTTGCAAAACAGCTGGGTACACTAATGATGAACATGAAAGAAATGGTCATAAGGAAACAAATAATTTTGCATTACAGCAGGTTTGCACAATGCAATATGAATCAGGTATTGAATGCTCACTGAACACAAGGATGAAATCAAATACCGAGTTCATTAACGGGCCATCAATATGAAGCATGTCTCCATGCCAGGTGTCTGACTTTAGAAGAGGCCCATCAGCAAGGATGAAAAAGTAGTACGTATTCTCTTAATTAAAGACTGATCACAATGCACAAGCCCCAAGGAAGCCAGTTAAAATTGCAGAGATTAAAGCCAGAAAAAAAACCCCAAACAAAAACAAACAACAGAATTATGTTTTACTACTTGACTTTCAAAGCTTTGTGTCCTTTTAACATTCTGTTCAATATGAAATGTTAACACATGCAAATAATAACAAAATGCAGGGTAGCTAAACTGAAAATGATGATTTTATGGCTTTAAGTGCTGATATGCTTTCCTAGGAGTATAATTTAGATCATATGATTTTACAAGATGTAAACATAATACAAGGAAAACCGAGACCAGATTTAGTACCTAGCAATATATTCCTGAAACCTGAAAGAGACAAGAACAAGATCAATCTCAAAACTCCTACAGAAATCAGAGCTTTAATGTAAAGAAATGTAAACAAAACTGGGGATGACAGCAGCAACATGTTTTCCATTTTTTTCTGACATCTTTCTGGGGGTGATGTGATTTAGCACCAAAACACAATCCAATGACAAACAGTAAAAAATGCCTCTTTGATGTAATTTCACAAAGCAGTCCTCTTCAACAGCAGGCTTCCCATGAACACAGGGTGACAGCTGAAAAAAGGTCAAGCTAAACCTTTACTTTAGACAGTCACTTTGGTTTAGATTCTCTAACCTGGTAAATATGAGGGATAAGGTACCAGCCTAGATATCATCCATAATATTTAATTTTTCCAATGTCTCCCAGCCCTGCCTCCTCTCAATGCTGCCACCACTGCTGTCCCAGCAGACTTGTGCACTCCTGGGCATTCTCTTCTGCACTGTGCTGTAAGAGAGAACCCAAGGTGTACCTTCAGATTCACACCAGTTCAATGGAATCACTTCAGATGCTTCCATGTCACAAAAGCAAATTTAAACCACCTCTGAGCTAGGGTTATGGGGATGCCTTAGGACATCAGCTAAGGATACAGAGCCAAGGGCTGTGCAGGGCAGATGTGGCCGGAAGGCCAAAGGGTTGAGATTCACTCTCAGGCTGTGCTGGGTTACACCCATCCTGGGAGGAGGGCTGAGAGAGCCTTGCTCCCCCTCTGAGGATAAAAGAAACCTGATCCAGGGGAACAGAGAGGGACATGGTTTCCCCCTCTTCCTGGGAGGGGTCCCCTGGGTCAAAGGTGGTCTCTTCCACTCCCCCTTCCTGACCAGCACAGCCTATAAAAAGGAGAACGTTGCTGCCATTTGCTCTCTTTCTCTTGCCTCGCCTGCTGCAGCAGTTTTTCCTGTTTCTTCCATGTGCTCAGGCCTGGCATCTCCAAGCTGCTCTCACACTCTCTAAAGGACTAAATTAACTTATATCCAAGGAAATACAAGGCTGTCCAGGCTTGGTTTTGTATATTTTCCTATTTCTCCGTATTCCTTATCCGTGTAAACCCTCCCTGTTACTGCTATATATATATATTGTTAAAACGAAAATAAAAAATGTACTACTTCTACTTCCAAACTGACTTCAGATTACTTCTTTCTTGTAGATTCACCTCCGTCCCTTTTCCCTACCCCTTTTTTTTCTTTCCCTTTCCTTATCAGGGAAAGGGAGGGTGGATGGGGGAGGAATTCTCAATTTCCTATCATCTGAGCTCTTAAACTCCAGTTAAAGCTCAAACCACCACACAGGTCTCACTTTGTTTGGCTGTGCAGGGGTAGCCCAAAGGACCTGTCCTGAGTGACCAGACTGCTCTGCCGAGGGCTTCTTACTGGGCAAGCTGGAATCCTTGGAGCTCCTGTTCCTCTGCTCAAACCATTAGCAATTGATTATGGATGCCAGCCCTGAAGGTTTTAATCCTTCTTACCACCGTGGCCTTCAACAAAAGGGAAGTTTCTAGCAGCTTTCCCTCTGCCATGTGTTCTTTGTGACCAGGAGATTACTGGGTGCTAGGAATCCATGCGCCTATCCTTGAACGGTTGGGATTTGGAACAGCGATTTGGAGCTCACGTTTAATAAACTAATCCTGTGACTTACAATAAGATTTCAAACCCTCCTGCTAGACTTGTTTTGGAACATTTCCTTATCATACATTAGCATAAAATTACAAATAACTTCTGTGGTATGTGAAAGATACTTATGCACCACAGTGGGCTCTGGACAGTGGCCTTCTGCCACATTCATTTTAAGCTGCGTGTGCAAGATAACCTGGTTATCTCAAAAGCCATGGTATAGTTTGGACTTGGCAATAAAGTTAAGAGCCATTTATAATCATGAGGAAAATTAAGCTGCAGTGTATTTCTGTTTTCAGTGCAGCAAATGAGTACTAACCATTGCACTATATTTTGTTATCACCAAGATTTTTCTTCCAGAATATCTGAAGAACTTTCTGGATGTTCAATTTGCTACCATGACCGATTTTAATGTATCAGTCCTACACTTCTCTTCCTCTTCCAAATTACACTTGCTGAAGAAACAGCAAGTCTGGTGGACAAAAAGCTCAACATGAGCTCTCAGTGTGCACCTGCAGCCCGCAAAGCCAATCAGATCCTGGGCTGCATCAGGAGAAGTGTGGCCAGCAGGGCAAGGGAGGTGATCCTCCCCCTCTACTCAGCTCTGGTGAGACCCCACCTGGAGTACTGTGTCCAGTTCTGGAGCCCATATTACAAGAGGGATCTGGAGGTGCTGGAACATGTCCAGAGAAGGGCCACAAGGATGATCAGAGGGCTGGAGCACCTCTCCTATGAGGACAGACTGAGGGAGTTGGGGCTGTTCAGTCTGCGGAAGAGAAGGCTCCGAGGTGACCTAATTGTGGCCTTCCAGTATCTGAAGGGGGCCTACAGGAAGGCTGGGGAAGGACTTCTCAGGATCTCAGGTAGTGATAGGACTAGGGAGAATGGAATGAAGCTGGAGGTGGGGAGATTCAGGCTGGAGGTGAGGAGGAGGTTCTTCACCATGAGAGTGGTGAAACCCTGGAATGGGTTGTCCAGGGAGGTGGTGGAGGCCCTGTCCCTGGAGGTGTTTAAGACCAGACTGGATGAGGCTCTGGCCAGCCTGATGTAGTGTGGGTGTCCCTGCCCAGGGCAAGGGGGTTGGAACTAGATGATCCTTGTGGTCCCTTCCAACCCTGACTGATACTATGATACTATGATAAATGTACTGAAAAAGAAAAACAAGCTCTCAACTCTGTAGGGGCAACAAGTGAATAATAATAATTTACTAATGCAAGAAAATATTTCTGACTATTTTCAGGTTAAACATAGGCAATCAGTTTCCAACAAGACAGCTATAATTATTAAGTATATCAGGTCACTGAGTAGACAGCATTAATGCATTGTCTGAGGTCCCAAGAATATGCAATCAGCCTTGATTACCGGTGGCCCAGTCCTGCAAGGTACTAAACAATAGTACTTTCAATAGTACTTTCAATAGTAGCCAAAAATGTTTTGCATCCCATGGGAATTAGCACATGAAAGAGTCTGTGATAAACTAGCAGTGAAACAGCTTCATGCAAAACTTTAGTTTTGTTACTAATGAGAAAAGTTATTTCCAAAAGAACAGCTACACCAAGAGAACACGTGACCTACTGATAATAGAATTGCCTTCAGTTTCTGAGAGATGTTCCATACAGAAATACCCTGGCTTGCTGTATGAACAATGTCCAATTTTGTCTCTGAAGTTTTTGTTCTAAGCACTTACAAACCCACTGTAATGTGTATTATTCCTAGTATATGATCCACAATCAATGTAACTTTAATGCAAACACATTCATTGAAATATGGATCAGTGAAGCAAAGATAATTGCTGGTCATAATCTGCAAGTGATCCACTAAACAAGAGATCTGTTATCATAAAAGTCTTAGTAGAACAGTAGTCACTCTATAAAGGAAAATGCCATTACACCTCATATTAAAATTGTAAATGCATTCCTATTTTCTTTTTCTTTTTCCCATTTTCACCTCTTTATCTGAAAAGTGCTTTTTTCTTTATAGAATAGAATAGAATAGAATAGAATAGAATAGAATAGAATAGAATAGAATAGAATAGAATAGAATAGAATGAATAGACCTTCGAGATCATCTAGTCCAACCTATCACCCAACACTATCTAATCAACTAAACCATGGCACCAAGCACCTCATCCAGTTTCTTCTTAAACACCTTTAGTGATTCCACCACCTCCCTGGGCAGTCCATTCCAATGGCCAATCACTCTGTCTGTGAAGAACTTCTTCCTAACATCCAGCCTAAACCTCCCCTGGTGCAGCTTGAGACTGTGTCCTCTTGTTCTGTCACAGGTTGCCTGGGAGAAGAGACCAACCCTCACCTGGCTACAATCTCCTTTCAGGTAGTTGTAGAGAGCAATAAGGTCTCCTCTGAGCCTCCTCTTCTCCAAGCTAAGCATCCCCCGCTCCCTCACTAGAGTATGTGAGTTTGCTCACATACTTGATCAGCAGGAGTTACCTGAGCTTCAGACCCTGTTGGAGTGCCTCTTCCTCCTCTATTCTGCACCAGGCACAGTGTCAACAACTGACTTTGTTGAAAGAGTGGTGACCAACATGAGTTCTCTGTCAGCTTCTGGATCTACCCAGTGGTCAATGTTGGATCAAGTAATCTGACTGAGATGTGTTTGCTGAAAAAGTTGTTGCTAGATGAGAAATTTTTGTATGAAGTAAGCCAGCCAAACACGTCTGTCAAAATGTTCACTGGGTTCAGTGGAGCTGGACTTCAGTAGAGCAAAAGATATCAAATGTCACAGGAGAGAGGAACAGCCTTTCACTTATCCTTTCCACAATCAAGACTTCTGAAATTCTTTGGGCATTTGCACTGTTTGAAGCATGTCTTCAAATGAGAGCTTACTTTTGTGCTTTGCAAGTATTTTAAAAATCCAAACCCCCATAAATTTTGGTATTTTGAAGAGTCAGCACTTCTGCAATCATGTTCTGAGCCACTAAAAGCAGGCTTTGCTACAGGTATCACGGTATCACAGTATCACTAAGGTTGGAAGAGACCTCGAGGATCGAGTCCAACCTATCAACACAGACCCCATGACTAGACCATGGCACCAAGTGCCACATCCAATCTCCTCTTGAACACCTCGAGGGATGGGGACTCCACCACCTCCCTGGGCAGCATATTCCAATGACGAATGACTCTCTCCGTGAAGAACTTTCTCCTTACCTCGAGTCTAAACCTCCCCTGGCGCAGCTTGAGACTGTGTCCCCTTGTTCTGGTGCTGGTTGCCTAGGAGAAGAGACCAACCCCCTCCTGGCTACAACCACCTTTCAGGTAGTTGTAGAGGGCAATGAGGTCACCCCTGAGCCTCCTCTTCTCCAGGCTAAACAATCCCAGCTCCCTCAGCCTCTCCTCATAGGGCTTGTGCTCAAGGCCTCTTCCCAGCCTTGTTGCCCTTCTCTGGACGTGTTTAAGTGTCTCGATGTCCTTCTTAAACTGAGGGGCCCAGAACTGGACACAGTACTCAAGGTGCAGCCTAACCAATGCAGAGTACAGGGGCTCAATGACTTCCCTGCTCCTGCAGGTCTTACAGGTGTTAGATACGATGCCTTCATTAGTTCATTCTGTGTTACAACTAAACCAGTTTTAAAGAGGTACATGCATATTTTCTACTCTTAAAATATACTTGCAAAGAGCAAACCAAACCAACTAACCAAAGAAACAAACAACTAAACTTGTTTGTTTGTTTTGTCCCAGTGTCTTCTTTAAAGCTTGCTTACTGCAAACACTCAGACTACTTCATTTCTTTCTTAATATTTGTCTTAAGACTCTCCAGCAAATGAAGAAAATCTGTTCACCCAAGGAACAAAAATTATTGAGTCACTGATGCTCTGTTTGTTCATCATTGGTTGGTGCTATTTTCAACTCAGTTATCAGAGTTAGTTATTGAATATGAGAGTGTAAATTAAATGTCACGTCTGACTCATGCAAAGTAGATGTGCTGTCTATTTTACTGCCCTGCTAGTTCACACAAGGTGAAGAACATATCCTAGCTGTGAAGGGCTAAAAAAAAGAGGATTACTCCTGCGCCACCCATTCATACAGTCTACAAATCTACCATCTGCCCTGAATAGAAGGTGGGATGAACTGCAGCATTTTACAAGCAGAGTAGAAAAACTGCATTGTAAACTCATCCCTGTAATCACTGTAATTACCCAGCTCTGTAGCAGCACCAGGGGAAGTGGTCAATAAGTTCTTCTAGCTGTTGAAGAGCACAGGGTACTCACAGACAAGGAGGGAAGGACAGAATAACTTGTGCCATCTGCCTTGCCTCCTGCTCCAGGCTGTACCTGCCCAACACCTCTAGCAGGAACTTGCAGCTCAGACACCGAGTGTTCTGTAATGTAAGACCCACAGCTCCCACAGATGCAGGCTGTGCTGTTCCAGTAGCCAAGACAAGAATGAGAACGAGTTTGTTATGGATCCAGAGGTAATTGCACTGTAACACTCAGCTGCCATCCTCTGAATTTCTGTTACAATATAATGTGCAATTTCCCTTTACAGTGACATCCTGGTTCAGATAATTTCAGAAGCATTTTGTTTGCTGGAGTACTTATGTGTAGTATAACCTTTACTCAATCAGAAGACAGGTTTTGGTGGGTTTTTTTTCCTTTTGGTTTGTTTTTTTTTCTGTGCTAATTATGTCAGGGCAAAACACAACTTGTTTATGCTTGTTCTTGTTCTTGACAGCCAGTTTGAAAAAGTGATTCTCTTTCTGATGTTTTGCTGTGGACTACCTAATGATCAGTTCCTAAATTTCTCTACAGTTGTGCATGTGGTTACTTGCAGGCAGTGCAAGTATAGTCCACAGAGGGGCAGGGCATTGCTCACAACAGTCTGTACATACCCAAACTGCAGAGTAAGCTGTAACAGTATCAGTGGCTGGTATCTATTCATACTCCACATGCCTGTGGTTGCATGTGTTGACTTGCAGCCTGAGTCACATAATGAGGGGTTACATCCGAGATACACTATCACATAAGCATCACAGTATCACAGTATCGCCAAGGTTGGAAGAGACCTCGAGGATCATCGAGTCCAACCTATCACCACAGACCTCATGACTAGACCATGGCACCAAGTGCCACGTACAATCCCCTCTTGAACACCTCCAGGGATGGGGACTCCACCATCTCCCTGGGCAGCACATTCCAATGGCTAATGACTCTTTCCGTGAAGAACTCTCTCCTTACCTTGAGCCTTAACTACCCCTGGTGCAGCTTGAGACTGTGTCCCCTTGTTCTGGTGCTGGTTGCCTGGGAGAAGAGACCAACCCCTCCCTGGCTACAACCACCCTTCAAGTAGTTGCAGAGGGCAATGAGGTCACCCCTGAGCCTCCTCTTCTCCAGGCTAAACAATCCCAGCTCCCTCAGCCTCTCCTCATAGGGCTTGTGCTCAAGGCCTCTCCCCAGCCTTGTTGCCCTTCTCTGGACACGTTCAAGTGTCTCGATGCCCTTCTTAAACTGAGGGGCCCAGAACTGGACACAGTACTCAAGGTGTGGCCAAGCATGGCACAACAGGAGCAGGAAGGAAGTATAAATGCATATGTACATACATAAGAACACATCCACATTGATGTTACAGAAGCAACTATATGATGCAGTTGCTCGCTATAGCCAAGGAATGGGCTTCTTGCCCCAGGAGGCCCTTTCAGCTGCGCGATTACTAAGGCCGAAAATGAAGTTGTGCTCAGAACAATGGGGTTGCCTTTTACAATTGGAGTGGTGAATTCAAAATTTGGGTCAGCAATCAGCACAGACACATTAAAAAAAAAAAAAATAAAATAAAATCAGAAATTACAAAAGTCCTGAGCAAAGACAAAAGCCTCTACTGGCATCAGGGCAATCCAACCATATTTCTCCCACAGCCCTTGGTTTTGGTCCTGCTTTGGCATTCTCCCATACCACCTCATAATGTCAGATTTGACATGAATAAACTAAGTTTTATAACTTAACAGGATAGAATTAACAGGGGACAAATACAATACCACTGTCATCTGCAGAGCTGGATGTTGTGCTCAAAAACCAAGTTTCCTGAGCTGGCCAAGAAACTGACAGTTGATTTGTCTCCCCACCAAGCCCTGATGAGCAGAGCCACTTTGGCAGGGTCCTGTGTGGGAGATGCAGCATTGCTCAACAGAAGAATTTTACAATGAAAACAACATCTGTATATCAGGAGGGGCAGCCTGGATGGGTCTGCAGGGGCGACAACTTCAGAGCAGGGAGAGCAAAGAGGAGCAAAGGGGAAATGTTGCAGTGCTCTCTGTCCTGCACAAGTATGGTGGTGGAGCAAGGGGGTTTTTGTTTGCTTTTTTATGAAAGATGAAGAAAGAAGGATCAGATAGGTACAAAAAGCAGATATCCCAGGGATTTCAAGAGTTAAATTGTCTTCTAAACTAATTCTCCCACTTAGGTGAAAGAAGCTGCTCACACATGACCCAGCTGCACACTCAAGGTTTCCCCTCCACCAGGGACTTCATCATTTACACCTTCTGAAGCTCAGCACAACTTTAAATGAACACAGCTGCACATAGAAGTAGTGCCTACATGACATGAATAGCTCTCTTTCTTCCACAAGTCACATTTCTACCAGATACTTTGCACTTCTGCCATCTATCAAAAACTTTTCTCAAACATTTTCTATGCAGGGATCAAAGAGCAACCCTGAGAAAGTGGCAGACACGCAGGAGATTTGAAGCACCCAAAGGCTTTCTAAACTGTGTGAATTCCAGGGAATGCACCTGCTCTTTGGAAGATGCAGGGCTATGCTTCACAGGCCGCAAAGCAGGGGCCTATCTTAGCAAAATAATTTGAGATATTGATAAGTAGATGCTGTAACCAAGGTATCACATTCTTGTTTGGGGGAATAAAAACCCTCACAACCCACCCCTCCACCCCAAATCTACCAGTAAAAGCTATCAAAATGCAGGTATTTACAAGTAAGCTTTCTCTGTGTGCTCTTGATCTATTATCTACACACAGCTACCTTTTATGCTGTCTGCTGACAGCATTTGATGTGTTTTTCCTCCTGTGCTTATTTTTAGTTGCCATAGGAACTTTCTTATATTTCCTGTCAGCTGGTGTCATTATTAAATACTATTAATGGTATAAAAGGGTGTTGATTCTGGTACTCCAGATGCTGGGGGGGAAAAAAAACCAAAAGAAAGCTTTAGGAAGGCAGAACATGCATTTCAGTTTACCCAGCCTTTTATTCATTTATTTCTGTCAATATTTAATTCAAAAAGCAGGATACTGTAATAAGAGCTGTTACCACATCAGTGGAATCCAGAGTAGATCCTCTCCAGTCTTTTCTTCTTGTTTGATCCAAATTTCCCTCCCACTACCATAAATACACTTATTTGAAATAGTATCTTTTGTCTGCTGAGTCTTTAGCTTCATTCTTCCTCACTCCCCACATATCCCATTCTTGTTTTATTTTTCCAGAAGAAAAATTAAAATCTGCTGTTAAAATGAATGGGAGTGTAAAGAAAAATTTCCAGCATGTACAGAAATACAGTCAGCAAAAATATTGGGATCTAAGAGGGGTTTCTTTCTGGCAAAGCCTAATTCTTCTCCTCTTGTATACAATAAGTTATTTTGCAAAAGAGAATTTTTTTGCTGTTCATTTTGTTGTGTGACCAGAAAGCAATAAAGAATGACTGGAATCAACTGAAAACTACAATAGCTTCAACTGGCACTCTCTTTATCCACATCAGTTATAAAATTTCCACAGTTCTTCCCATGAACTGATTACTTATTTGGAGAAAAGACCTGATCAACACATACATTTGCATTTGAAATAGTATTGTAAGGAATGCCAGTGCAAGCTTATTCCAGCTCCGCCCTGGAAAGCTTTAGGAAAATAGCATAAAAACATATTCCATTTTCCACTTCACATCACTGCTCCTCATAAGATGGAGGAAACTGGGTAGCTCGTAGTAAAGAAATAGGCAAATAATTTCACATTTATAACTTTAGAAAACAATTCCACTAGTGTGACTTAAATTATGCAAACTTCACCTAAGGTTTTATTCAAAGCATCCTAAAGACAACTTGAATCTCCTCACTAACTTCAGGGGCTGCTGCGTTAGTCCCACTGAATGGGATAAGGGAAGTATTAATGAGCTCATCAGGGTGCTAGGAGAATAATGTTCTGCTTGGGAATGTTCTCAAAGCATATGGTGTGTGCTCTTGCAGAGAAAAGCACTGTCTAGTGTTTTAGTTGCTATAACTCAATAGGCATCTGAGGCAAATTATTTTCAGCCCCATTCTGGAAGCTCCTCCACAGAGAGTCCCTTCTGCAGAAGTTCTTTCCAGCCTCTCCCAGCCCCATCATCAGCCTCACCCTCATAATCCTGTCTTTGTTCAACAGAGGGGATTCACCCTAAGACAAACTGTCCATAAAACAGTGATACCAATTTTGTTTAGGCCTTACTAAGTTAAGGAAGAATATTTGCTGACCTACACAAGCTTTTATTGTTTTCAGCAAAAGTAATTTGGAATGTATTAAACATCTGTCTTTCCATCTGAACAGGAAGAAGTGAAGGTTTTAGGAGCTGGAAATGTATTCTTTTAACCAGTTTGTTCTTTCAGAAATCATTTTAAACAGTGATTTCCCTGTAAAAGAAAGTGTACACCCACATGGAAGTGTGTTTGTGCTGGAATAGTTCACTGTAGGACTGCCTGGGAGAATCAAGGACTGAATATTATTTTATCTATCTAGAAATTAAAATTTAAAACTGATCTCAGGAAAAAATTCTTAACCAGAATTTATCCATAATGCCTTCTCCCCAAAATGAGTCTCCCACTTAAACCAGAAGACAAATAATTACCATTTTTGCAAAATAAGTTATTTCTCCAAACAATTGGCCATTTTGTATTACTCTTTAGGAATATGCTACCAATCTGATCTGTATTGAAATACGTGTGAGTTACAGGGTGAGTGAAGCCAAGCCAAGGCTGAAGAATAATTCCTACTTCAATGCTGCT
Organism: Melanerpes formicivorus; assembly: GCF_026170545.1. Lineage (NCBI taxonomy): Eukaryota > Metazoa > Chordata > Aves > Piciformes > Picidae > Melanerpes > Melanerpes formicivorus. The sequence goes on from NW_027142355.1 coordinate 34,933,507, forward strand.
GATATGCAGCAGCATTTATTACATCACATTAAATTCAAAGGAAACTGCAAAGATATCCAGCTTCCCTGGCAAGACCATGACACAAGATCCAGGAAGAAGCAGCTCAGATAATATCATAGTATCATAGTATCATTCAGGGTTGGAAGGGACCACAAGGATCATCTAGTTCCAACCCCCCTGACATGGCCAGGGACACCCCACACTAGATCAGGCTGGACAGAGCCTTATCTAGCCTGGGCTTAAACACCTCCAGGGACGGGGCCTCAACCACCTCCCTGGACAACCCATTCCAGGGTTTCACCACTCTCATGGTGAAGAACCTCCTCCTCACATTCAGCCTGAATCTCCCCACCTCCAGCTTCATTCCATTCCCCCTAGTCCTATCACTACCTGAGATCCCGGAAAGTCCTTCCCCAGCCTTCCTGTAGGCCCCCTTCAGATACTGGAAGGCCACAATTAGGTCACCTCGGAGCCTTCTCTTCTGCAGACTGAACAGCCCCAACTCCTTCAGTCTGTCCTCATAGGAGAGGTGCTCCAGCCCTCTGATCATCCTTGTGGCCCTTCTCTGGACACGTTCCAGCATGTCCACATCCCTCTTGTAACAGGGGCTCCAGAACTGGACACAGTACTCCAGGTGGGGTCTCACCAGAGCTGAGTAGAGGGGGAGGATCACCTCCCTTGACCTGTTGGCCACACTTCTCCTGATGCAGCCCAGGATCTGATTGGCTTTGTGGGCTGCAAGTGCACATTGAGAGCTCATGTTGAGCTTCTTGTCCACCAGCACCCCCAAGTCTCTCTCCTCAGGGCTGCTTTCCAGCCAGTCACTGCCCAGCCTGGATTTGTGCCTGGGATTGCCTCGACCCAGATATGCAAATCAGCTGCAACTCAAGTGGCTGCTGAGTTTCCATTCCCTTTGCATAGGACTGATTGGGTCAGCCAGCACAGAGTGATGAGTGGGGAGGTTGTGGAGGACTGGCTAGTCAGGTAACACCCAGCGTGGGAGGTCTGGGTGGCCTCACTGGGTCAGCAGGCTTCATAGCTGCCAGAGAGAGTTGTGGGACAGGGTCATCCATGGTTGGGGTGCCCACCCCAGCCACATCCCCAAGGAAAGAAAGCAAAACAAAGCCAGGATTGCCTTGCAACAGCAATGGGAGCAGCAGAGCAAACCCAAAACGCCCAGTGAAGTCAAAGGCCATAAACACCAAAACCACTCGCAGAAACAAAACTGGACTATTGCTCTTCCTTCTTTCCACCTTGCTGCAGTGGAGATGGGAAAGGACTGAACCACTGCCATCTTGCATGTTTGCTTTCTCCCCCAAGCAAACACTGGCCCAGCAGCGACTCTGTAAGATCACACAGATTCAACAAAGCAAGTTATGAGAGCTAAGACTGAGACACTAATAACATTACAGGGACATCTGAGGATACTGTTGCACTTACAAGAGCACAAGAATCAACATCATCCTCTCTTAAGTTATACAAATGAAAGAAGGTTATTTAGTGTCCATCTGTTTTTGTTCAAGAGATAGTAAACAGTTGTTCCTCAAATGTCCACCAAAGCCTTTTGGTTGCTTTGAGATGCCAGACAACAGGATTTTTCCTAGCCTACAAGTGTCATCTTCCATGTCATCTGGGTCCAAAAATGGGGCAATCCCAATTTTTGTACCTCTCTCCAGAAGGCAGTGGGATCACTTGCTTATATAAGATGAGTATTGACACAGCTCAGAGAACAAAACATGAATAGGCACTATCCAGCAGAGGGAGCACAACAACGTAAAAACCCTTCGGCTGTAAAGTGAAGAGCTTCACTAAAATCCACAGTTCCTGGTAATCTGAGTTTACTCTTTCATCATACAGGGTGGAAAAGAAAGCATTTAAATAAAAATAGGGAGGTGGGAGAGAAGGGCATCAAACACAAATAACAAAATAATTGGTATCTTGTTATTTTCATCCACAATAAGGCAAATGTAACTTAGACTGCGGGAAAAATAAGGTTTAATAAGAAAAGAACAAGGATGACCTTAGGAAGAGTAATAATATTTATTTTAAAATGCTGATTTTAATTTAAATAGAACTGGCGCTGCTGTGGCTGAAAGGCTCAAGTGCTGCTTTCAGTTTGACTGTGCACTTCTTCTTGTTAATGAAGTCATACATCACAGAGATAACTGATAGAATAGAATAGAATAAACCAGGTTGGAAGAGACCTTCAAGATCATCGCGTCCAATCTATCATCCAACACCACCCAACCAACTAACCCATGCAACCAAGCACCCTGGCAAGTCTCCTCCGGAACACCTCCAGGGATGGGGACTCCACCACCTCCCTGGGCAGCACATTCCAGTGGCCAATCTCTCTCTCTGGGAAGAACTTTCTCCTCACCTCCAGCCTAAACCTCCCCTGGCACAGCTTGAGACTGTGTTCTCTTGTTCTGGTGCTGGCTGCCTGGGAGAAGATGGATGGATAAGGAACTGGCTTGATGGGCGCACCCAAAGAGTGGCTGTCAATGGCTCCATGTCCCAGTGGAGGCCAGTGACAAGTGGAGTCCCTCAGGGATCAGTCCTGGGACCTGTCTTATTCAACATCTTTGTGGGTGACATGGACAGTGGCATTGAGTGCAGCCTCAGCAAGTTTGCTGATGACACCAAGCTGTGTGGTGCAGCAGACACGCTGGACGGAAGGGAGGCCATCCAGAGGGACCTTGACAGGCTGGAGAGGTGGGCACAAGCCAACCTCATGAAGTTCAATAAGACCAAGTGCAGGGTCCTGCATCTGGGTCGAGGCAATCCCAGGTACAAATACAGGCTGGGCAGTGACTGGCTGGAAAGTAGCCCTGAGGAGAGAGACTTGGGGGTGCTGGTGGACAAAAAGATCAACATGAGCTCTCAATGTGCACTTGCAGCCCACAAAGCCAATCAGATCCTGGGCTGCATCAGGAGAAGTGTGGCTAGCAGGTCGAGGGAGGTGATCCTCCCCCTCTACTCAGCCCTGGTGAGACCCCACCTGGAGTACTGTGTCCAGTTCTGGAGCCCCTATTACAAGAGGGATGTGGAGGTGCTGGAACGTGTCCAGAGAAGGGCCACAGGGATGATCAGAGGGCTGGAGCACCTCTCCTATGAGGACAGACTGAAGGAGTTGGGGCTGTTCAGTCTGCAGAAGAGAAGGCTCCGAGGTGACCTAATTGTGGCCTTCCAGTATCTGAAGGGGGCCTACAGGAAGGCTGGGGAAGGACTTCTCAAGATCTCAGGTAGTGATAGGACTAGGGGGAATGGAATGAAGCTGGAGGTGGGGAGATTCAGGCTAGATGTGAGGAGGAGGTTCTTCACCATGACAGTGGTGAAACCCTGGAATGGGTTGTCCAGGGAGGTGGTCAAGGCCCCGTCCCTGGGGGTGTTTAAGAGCAGGCTGGACAAGGCTCTGGCCAGCCTGATCTAGTGTGGGGTGTCCCTGCCCGTGGCAGGGGGGTTGGAACTAGATGATCCTTGTGGTCCCTTCCAACCCTGAATGAAACTATGAAACTATGAAAACTATGAAAGAGACCAACCTCTGCCTGTCTACAACCCCCCCCTTCAGGTAGTTGTAGAGAGTAATAAGGTCTCCCCTGAGCCTCCTCTTCTCCAGGCTAAGCAACCCCAGCTCCCTCAGCCTCTCCTCATAGGGCTTGTGTTCCAGTGCACCCAATCATTCAGTTATGTGCAAATTTTAGAGTGCAGTATGACAGAAACCTCACTAGATGCTCTCTCTTCTTTGACTGTTACACTTTCTAGTCTAATCACGCTCAAATTATTGTGAATTAAAAAGGGAAGCACGAGCTAATACCTATTTTGTGAGACGCCATCATAAAGCAGAGAAAGAATCCATCCCATTTTGATGTGACTTACATGAACTACAGTAATTAAAGAAGCAATGTAATAGTTTAAAATTGTTGCCAACTTAATGCAAACATTTCACAGGGTGCATTTCATTAATATATTTATAACACAAGATTTTTTAATTAGGACATCTAAATTCTAAGCTCTGCCACTAACTGTTATTTGACCTTTGGCAATTCACAGTCTTTCTAAGAGAGTTTCTGTTATCTTTGTAATGAAAATCATATTGATTTCACAGCTGGGTAGAGTGTAACAGCAGCTTTGCCTGCTGGTAGAAAGTGGCTGAAATAAAAACATAATTTTAAAAGGAAAGGGAGAAGAAAGAACTGGATGTTCTGATCAGAAATGCTAACTACAGCTAACTCAAAAGTAGAATATATTCAGTTTAACTCTTACATGTTCACCAAAGAAAAAGCCAAGCACAATGAGGACTGATAAGTATTTTTCCTCTCAAGCAAATGGATTTTTTTTTCGCCACAAACTGCCAATAAGATTCACAACTGAAAGAAAATATATGTACTGCTACATACACTGCTATATTGCTGGAGCCTGTTTAGAAAAGGGCCACAAGGATGACCAGAGAGCTGGAGCACCTCTCCCAGGGAGACAGACTGAGAAAGTTGGGGTTATTCAGTCTGGAGAAGAGAAGGTTCTGAGACTGTGTCCCCTTGTTCTGGTGCTGGTTGCCTGGGAGAAGAGACCAACCCCTTCCCGGCTACAACCACCTTTCAGGTAGTTGTAGAGGGCAATGAGGTCACCCCTGAGACTCCTCTTCTCCAGGCTAAACAATCCCAGCTCCCTCAGCCTCTCCTCATAGGGTTTGTGCTCAAGGCCTCTCCCCAGCCTTGTTGCCCTTCTCTGGACATGTTCAAGTGTCTCGGTGTCCTTCTTAAACTGAGGGGCCCAGAACTGGACACAGTACTCAAGGTGCGGCCTAACCAATGCAGAGTACAGGGGCACAATGACCTCCCTGCTCCTGCTGGCCACACTATTCCTAATGCAGGCCAGGATGCCATTGGCCCTCCTGGCCACCTGGGCACACTGCTGGCTCATGTTTAGGCAGCTGTCAATCAGCACCCCCAGGTCCCTCTCCATTTGGGAGCTCTCCAGCCACTCTGACCCCAGCCTGTAGCTCTGCATGGGATTGCCGTAGCCAAAGTGCAGCACTCGGCACTTGGACTTGTTGAATGACATCCCGTTGGACTCTGCCCATCTGTCAATCCTAGGCAACCAGGTAAACCTACATGAGAGAAGATACTCAACATGAAATATCTGCGATACGAACCCCGTGTGAGAAGGAGCTTAGAAGTGTAGTGGGAACTACCTGAAAGTGTCTGCAACTTAGCAGTTCCGCTGCCCATAAACAGTATGTTCAGTCCTCCAGAAGGGTGGGAGACAGGTAGAAAAGAAATCTTAAGCAGAAGGAAACTTTGAAATTCACAGCCTGTAACATTTATGAAGTCCTGAATGCTGCTAAGGTGGGAAG